>NC_026475.1:2985889-3023654 GCF_000240135.3 Fusarium graminearum PH-1 | reverse complement strand
TCTCCAGGCTTGGGCAGACCACTATCAGCAATGGGGCGATTTCGACCTCGATAGAGAAGCGTTTCTTTCCGAGTACCTAAGGGCATCTAAAACTTTTCAAGCAGATTGGAACCATTGTGACGTCAGACTATGCGAAGAGGGCACAATTTTGTTTCTCATACATTGCAGCCATGTGGCGCATTATGTCCTCCATGATAGAGATCTAGCAGAGACTCTGGCAACATTGCTATGGAGTCAAACTGGCGCCTTGCTAGTCAGCACAGAAGCGTCAATATCTTGGAATATCTATATCCAAGGCATGGTGGAATCAATCAAGATACAGACACTTCTTTGTCACATCACTCATCAGGATCAACTCAAGGATCGTGCAGAGCTGAAAAAGAAGAAGCACAAGTTTGATCTTTACAGCAAGAAGGGTCGTCGTAGATATCGCAAAGGAGTTCTCTACTCGATCCAAAAAGACCATATCATGGGAAGTCTACACCCCTATAATTTGGAAGCTCAGACAGTATGGTGTCTCGACGATGTGGTAGAGAAGATGATCACTATTAGAGAAGAAGACTTTCTGTTCCTTGTGATAGAGTTGCATCATCTTCTCGAGTGTCTCTGGAACATCGACATAGCTGTACTGACCCGTTTCGAGGCAGCTATCACGATATTGTCATCAAGTAATGACATAGAATGCCAGCTTCTATTAGCAGGTTTGTATGACATGTGTGCACGTCTGGAGCAAGCAACCAGCAGGGCTATAGATGTTGTATTCGCAAGGGCACACTGGCTATGGAGCAAAACGAATGAGACCAAGCTCTTAGAACTGGATTGGTGTAATTTGACCACGTTTCTTCTGGAGGAAGAACATACTGCTCGGAGTAAAGCGGAAGAGTGGCGGTGGGCAGCTAAGCGTGTTAGATTTAGGGTTGTTACTTTAGAATAGTTGCAATAGGCTTTCTTGCTAGTGAGATTTAGTCTGGTCAGATTGAGTCATGTTCTGTGGCTCCTGGACATACAACATAAAATATGCAGAGAGTTAAGAGGTTTATTGTAGTTTCAATGGGTATACGGTATCGAAATTTACTTTGTTTACTTATGTTTGTAAAATGAGACTTTTACATGATTACTATTTGTCTCTTTCAAGGATCCCTTTTTCATCTTTTTTGCTACTCAGGGCTTGACATAGGCTGACACATTCTTACCGTCATGTCTATCCTCATAAGGAGTCAAGACTGATTCTTCAAAGTCCTTTCCTCCATCCAATTCACCAATGCGACGCTCTGTGTCACTTGGCTGGATATTCTGGGGGCGGAAAGGATTAAAAGCTGACGCGAATAGAGCATCAATCTCTTCAAGAGCACGACCCTGTTCAAAGCGAAATGCATTAGCCCTCAAATCGCAGCAATTTGGTTGAAGCGAGACATACCTTTGTTTCGGGAAGAAAGAAGAAAGTGAACATGAGTGTTAGCGCGGAAATGCCACCAAAAACCCAGCCAACTCCGAAATGAAGGTTTGCGATGAGGTAAGGGATGGAGTAATTTGTGACGAATGCCCAGAGGACATTCCATGCTGCTCCTAGCGATTGTGTCTTTTCTCGGACAGCAGTATTCGGAATTTCGCTGCCGAGAAGATATGGAATGGAAGCGCTACCCATCTAGAGAGGATGACTGTCAGTCGCTGGTATTTCACCACTTGCACTCATGTTTGGACTTACATTGTAGCAGAAAGAAAACAGCATGAAAGAAGCTGCAACAGTGCTCTTTTCAGTTTCTGTCTTGTTGGGCTTTGCACCGAGGCCTGCTAACAGAAATAACCAGAGGGCTTGCAAGGGATAGCTGATCATTAGAGTCCCCCGACGACTGTAGACACGTTGATCAGTAAATGGATATCTTGAGTACTTGACATATTAGCAACTCACTCTACACTATCCACCATATACATAGCCGGGCAAACAGCGATCATGCCAAGGACGCTAGTAACAATGGGATAGGTGAAGGCCTGGTAACTGCTGTATCCTTCTTGTTTATAGAACACTGTCTGGTAAGTCGATGAAAATGCTTGACCCGTTGCCTATAGCTAAATATTAGCCAGTCTCTTGGTTTAATACAATGGCGGAAAGACAAACCTGCTGAAAGAAGTAAAACGCAAATACAAGAAATGTGCGTCGCAAGTTTGTCCCGTGGAAGAGGTCGAGCCACGGCCCTTTGTGAACCTGGTCCCTCAACGTTTCCTTGATTAGTCTAATCTCCTCGTCGCACCTGCCCTCATCTAGGTCCGCATTATTTCGCAGGCGCTGTAAACAAGCAACTGCTTCCTCTTCACGATCCTTTGATAGAAGCCAGCGAGGAGAATGAGGAATGAAAAACACAAAAGCGGTAAGTAATATTGAAGTGGGTTAGAGATTGATGGGTTATCAAAGATCAAGAAAATTTACTCACAAGCAGGGAAGATAAGCTGAATGCCTGTTACTGTTTTCCAACCCACGCCATTTGTAGAGGTCAAATATGCCTTGTTGAGTCCACTTCGCATGAGGGATCCCGCGGCGAGGAAGAGCTGGAGAGAGATGACGACGAGGCCTCGGAAAGCAGCTGGAACTACTTCGGCTTGATATGTCCTGTAACAGTAATGAGTCAGATATAGGTGCGATGAAAGATGTTTGGAATGGAACCATGACTTACGTCACAGCAACTTCAACCAGTCCAACAGAAATATAGACAATGATACGTCCAACAAGGAATTGCGCAAAACGCCCAGTGCCGTATCCAGTGTCTGCAGCTGTAATTTCCACTGCAGCACTATAAGAAGTGAACAATAAAGAACGACAAGTCAAGCAATGTTGTTACTTACGAATAACGCCAATAAATGAGACTATTGACAGAAGAATGAAAACGATGCGGTGACCAAACTTTTCAATCGCGGGACCAGCAAACAAGCATCCAAGAAACTTGCCAATGAAAGGAATGGATGAGATGATCGAAGTATCAGAAGACGTAAAGGCATATTTGTCTGTGTCAGCATGGTAACTCCCGAATTGGTTGATGAAACCCTGGATGGTTAGTCTCACACATCTAACTTCCTCTATTGATCTGGTTAAACAAGTCTTTACTCACTGGGTTTGCCAGGATACCACCAAAACTACTGGTGTCGAAGCCGAATAGCATATCACCAACGAGAAGGCAAGAACAAGAAAAGATCAACAGAGGGGAGATAGAACCCCATGCTGATCGTTGGGTAGTCATGGCTCAAATTCTATCACGGACGATATGTCAATTATCAATTCCGAGTAAGAACAAGACCAAACAAAGGTCAGTCAACAGTAGCAACGCGGAAATGAGGAATATGCATTCATTCATATATGCTCTAGTGCTTCCGCAGTTTATCCCCCTCTCCTGACAAACGTCTTAGCGATGGCACTCTGGCAAGGTCACGACATTCTAGCCTGGGAAGCTTTCTACTCTTGTCCAACCGAATCGCATTAAATCCGAGTCGATCTTAACCAGTCTTGGATATACAGGATATAGGTAGGCAGACTCAAGAGGGGGTTCCGGAGGAGGCGGGGCATCTCAGCGAATGTGAGGAGGTTCCGAGCGACAAGGGTGGTAATTGCAACAGAGGTTCCAAATAAGTCATCATCTGATCTAGTCACATCGTGTCCTGGAACCCAGCAATGGTGCCGAGTTTTACTCCGGATAAGATATCTCGAGTTTACTTCTAACAATTTTCAGAGAGAACGAAGAAGAACCAATAGATTAACAAAGTCACCGAGATCCGAAACTGTTGGTCTAAATCCGAACTGACTTGTTGCGCGGTTTTATATCTCTTTCCCTCTTATTCCCTCATCATTTTACTTTATAAGATTAGACCTGTGATTGCAAACACAATTCATCACTCCTCAAAGCCATTCATGATGGCCAACTCTGCTGATGGAGCTCCGAAGCGTCCTAATTTCCTCTTCATACTAGCCGATGACTTGGTACGTCCTTGGTTGCAGTAACTCCATTACCAAACAAAGCTAATACTGGTTTCTCACCTTGCAGGGCTTTTCCGACATTGGCTGCTACGGTGCCGAGATCCAAACCCCCAACATTGATCGTCTTGCCTCAGAGGGCATTCGCATGTTGAACCACCATGCTGCCGCAGCTTGTTCACCAACACGAGCGACGCTTCTCAGCGGCACTGATGCCCACCTTGGTGGTTTAGGTGTTCTCATAGAATACAAGAGTAATGAAAAAGGAGCCAAGCGATATGGAGGAAAGGCGGGCCATGAAGGCTACCTCACTGAGAATGTAGCCACCATCCCCGAGATTTTGGAAGACAATGGCTATTTCACTGCTATGGCTGGCAAGGTGAGTTGCATATGAACGTCCAATGTTTCAAACAGACTCTTATTCCGGTGGCAGTGGCACTTGGGTATGCGCGATGCTCAGGGACCCTGGAACCGTGGTTTCCAGAAAGCATTTGCGATGCTTCCCGGGTGCTGTAACCATTACGGATGGGAACCTGTACAGGAGAAGTTCCCTGTTGGTGGTCGCCCAATTCACGCCGAGGGTGGTAAGAAAGTTGATATGTAAGAACTGGCAACTGTATCTCCCACTCCTGGTACTGACTTTGTATATACAGAGCTCCCAATAAAACGGAAGACCCAAATGGCTTTTATTCCACCGACGCCTACACTGATAACCTCATTCAGTATTTCGAGGAACGAACAGAACAAGATAAGGAAAAGCCTTTCTTTGCATATCTGCCATATACTGCACCTCATTGGCCATTGCAATGTTCGAAAGCACAACGCGACAAGTGAGTTAACCCAGCAGCTACAACCAAATTGCTGCCACTATTATGTCAAGCACTGACAAAATACATGTAGATACAAGGGTATCTACGACGATGGACCATACGCACTACGCGAGCGCCGATTGAAGAAACTCGTAGACTTGGGCATAATAGACAAATCTGTTGTTCCTCACCAAGTCGAGACTGATACAATGGGTGTTGGCGAATGGGACGATCTTTCACCTGAAGAAAAGAAGCTATCTAGTCGGGCGATGGAGGCTTATGCAGGTATGGTGGATTCCATCGACGTCAACATCGGCAAGGTGGTGGACTACCTGAAGTCGACGGGCGAGTACGACAACACATTCATTGTTTTTATGAGTGACAATGGAGCTGAAGGAGCAGCGTGAGTTTTTCTTTTATCCTGTGAAAACAGGTTACATCAGCTAATTGATTAAATTCAGCATGGAGGCTATTCGTACGTCACACATATCCTGGCTCGATGATTCTCACTAACGTCTGTCCATAGCTATCATGGGAGATAAAATCACAAACGCCATTCATCAGTACTACGACAACTGCTACGATAACATCGGCTCTTGGAATTCCTTCACCTGGTACGTATCAACATGTCCAAATCCGATCTTGTGCTAATTGTGACCCAGGCTTGGTCCCTTGTGGGCTCAGGCGTCCACTGCCCCGTCGAGATTGTTCAAATGCTTTCCATCTCAAGGAGGTATACTCGTGCCATGCATTGTGAAGCCTCCCGCCCGCACATTCCACTCTACTATCAAACCTGGAAGCTTTGATCGATCATTCTCCACTGTAATGGACTTTGCACCAACCTTTCTCGATCTAGCGGGGGTATCTTTCTCGCCTCCTTCTGGCACTGCACCCCCGGTAAGGACTGGAGATGATGCCACTGGTTTGGCCAAAACAACCATCCCTTTCCGCGGAAGATCAGTACATGCCATTCGAGGAAAGTCCTGGGTACCGTTCTTCTGCCGAGTCGAAAAGGTGGAAGACAATGAGTTGTGGACAATCCACTCCTCTACTGAGCCTGTTGGTTGGGAACTATTTGCCAGGGGTGCTTTACGAAAGGGCAACTGGAAAATCGTTCACATCTCTAAGCAAGAAGGTGGTGCCGGAGTAGGCGATGAGGGGTGGGAGTTGTTCAACGTTGTCGACGACCCTGGCGAGACCCAGAATCTGGCGGAAAGTAACCCTGGCAAGCTACAAGAACTACTTGTACATTGGGATGAATACGTGGTGGGATGCGGAGTTGTGTGGGGAGAAAAGGCGGAGGCTTTGGGTCTTGACAAGGCCAGTGCTCCAGAGCTTTGGGAAGATGACACGGACTTACAGAGGAGTTGGATAGGTGCAAAGGCGGGTGAATGCTTAGCTTGATAAATTCATTCCCTTGTCCAGGGAACAAATTTTTTATGTATCCCGCTGGGCAGAAGATCGGACTCTGTTATTGATAAATCTTGTAAGTTGAGCAAACCAAGGGGTGAGATCGTGAAACATGTGGGCTACCAAATGCTACACATCCAAGTCGCAACGTTTGAGGTCTTATGAGATAGCATATATGGGATGCTCCGGCCAGCCACGCCAAATACATATTGCCGATCATTCCACCACATCACTTGCCAGCTGAGCTGCCCTGGCCTAGGCACAGAAACTTGTACTAGTCACTTCTTATCCGAAGATAACTGCCAGCTTAGGCGTTGCAGATCATGCATAAGTTCCGGGCTGGTAAAACCCCGACTTCCCGAGAACCGAAAGCAAAATCGTATATAATGCCTGTATCTGGTATTGTTCTCCACTATAGAAACATTAAGTTTGCCTTTGTTTCTGACTTGTCCTGTTCTAGGCAAACTCATAAACGAAACTCCGCATATTGTCTTGACAGTTATACCAAACACCAAATATGAAACTCCGCAGGCGGGGTTTTAGTCCGACCACTTGTTGCCCCGTGTCACCACTAGCTTCCTATTGGGAAATCAACATCTGTAGTATTATCATTATACGTAGTAACAGAGTGTATCACTTGAGCATCACAGGGGTTCTCATGCGGGATTTTAGCGGAGGATTAATTAAGGCCTAGCGTGATACAACGGGGTGCGTGTCAAGCTGAGTATGATAAATAACTATCGATCAACTGCTGAGTGGTTATATAATAACCGCTGCCTGCCTACTACGCGCTACTTCTCTATAGCACTTAAGTCTTTCCTCGACATACTCCCAACATCCAACCTCCTTCTACACGTACATATTACGCCTTCTCCGAAATAACCATGTCTTATCCTTCACGATATTCTGCTTGGCGGCGAAGCCAGGGCACCATGGGCTCACATGCGAATCCCCTCACTATCAATCTCCACAACAACGAGGAATTGCCCAAAGATTTGGCTTCACATGATGTTGTGATTAAGATACATGCAGTTTCATTGAATCGCCGCGATTTCACCATGCTCAACGGCGAGTATCCCGTCCCGCTTGAGAGTGGCGGTGTACCCTGTTCCGACGCTGCGGGAGAGGTTGTTGCTACAGGAAATGCTGTTTCCCAGTTTTCTGTTGGCGACCGGGTTGTCCCAATTCCACCTATTGGGGACCACTACCCGGATAATGATGGGTGGCATTGGAATATCGGAGTACAGGAGCCAGGGATGCTTCGCGAATATGCGATCTGCCAGGAGAGGGATCTTTTCCCTCTGCCAGACAATCTATCATGGGAAGAGGCGAGTACCAAAGCTTATATGTGTCTAACATTTGTTAACATACGAGCAGGGAGCAACGCTAGCATGTGCGGGTTTGACAGCTTGGACCGCTTTGGATTGTATGAAGACTATGCCTAAAGATGGTGTTGTTTTACTACAAGGTCAGTAAAGCATTCCCTGAAAGCATCGTTTGCTAAGATATTTATTCATACAGGGACTGGCGGCATTAGCATGATTGCGCTGATGCTATGTCTTGGAGCTGGCGTTCAGCCAATCATCACGTCATCGTCAGACGATAAGCTTGAAACTATCAGGAAGATCAGCCCTAGGATTTTAGGGATAAACTACAAGACGACTCATGACCAAGTAGCAGAAGTCAAACGTCTCACCAACGGCCGAGGTGTTGACTATGTCCTCAACAATACAGGTATTCCGAGTGTAATTGATGACATTGAGATGTTGCGCGAACGAGATGGGACAGTGTCTCTTGTCGGTGCCCTCGGCGGATTTGAATCTGTTTGGAAGCACTCAGAGCTGATAAAGCTCATGACGAAACGAGCTAAGTTAAAGTGCGTTCAGTCCTTTGATTTCTACTCCCAGTGTCGATACATATCACTAACCATGCATTCAATCGCAGGGGCGTTGTCCTGGGAACGAAGGCAGAGTTTAGGGACATGGTGCAATTCATTGCAGACAAAAACGTTTCTCTAACACTAGCTATCAATGAACGTTCTTTCGCGTTCAAGGATGCTAAGGATGCGTATGACCTACTTGAGTCTAATAACTTCTGTGGAAAGATCGTGATCAAGGTAGCGGAGTAGAACGGCTCCGATGGAAGCAGTCACGGCAGCGCATAGCTACACAGAGATATGTGAGGAATTTTCTATTAGTATAACATCAGAACGGGTTACTCTTGTTGCAATGAAAGAATATCCATGGCGAGGTTTGAAGTATCAATGAAATATTATTAAAACAAAAATGGGTATTATACGTATTATCGGATCATCATCATGCGACATGGAGTAGTGCATTACTCGGCAGCGTTGCTGGCGCAGGACCAAGGCTCCTTGCTTCCTCCTTGAGCGATAGCCTCAATGGAAGCCCACAGGCCAAGAACGCAAATAAGGAAACCAGTCAGGAAAAGAAGACAATTGGCAAAGAAGCGGCAAGTCTGCTTTCCGTCCTTGAACCAGTTTCCGTAGTGCATCCAGAGCCAGAAGATACCGGGAAGACCGTAAGAGAACCAACTGGCGAACAGAGCGCAGATGAGACCCAAAAGGTTGTTGAAGACGGGGATAGACTCGGCAATAACCATGGACAGCGCCCAGATACCGAAAGTGATACCGAACCAGGCAAAGGTAGACAGCTTTGTTCGGCGGATCATGTGCTTGGTGTTGCGGAAGATTCGCTGGAAGATGTAGGCGGAAGCAACATGGCCGTAGATAACACCAGCGATAACAATTGTGGGAATGGCAATACCCCAGATGGCCTTGCGCATGGTGGGAGAACCAGCAGCGGAAAGGGCAGGTGATGGGACGTCGGGGCCGACAAAGACGTAGATAACGACAGCAGCGAGGATGTAGAGAACAGTGTCGACGATCTGAAGGAAGGCCAAAGCCTTGGGCCAGTCCTTGGGCTCCTTAAACTCGTTGATGACGGTGAAGAAGCAAGAGTGGCTGGAGAAAGAGATGGCAATGTTGGTGACAGCAAGGAATGCGCCAGTGAAGCCAAGCTCGCGGGCAATCTCGATGCTTCCACTACCGATGGGTCGCTCATGGGCAACGTCGCCGACAGTGATGAGAACAGCGAGGGTGATGGACATGCAAGAGGCCATGGACATGTAACTCGTGTACTTCAAAGTACGGGGAAGGTTAAGAACCCAGAAGATAGCCAGACCAACAACAGCCCAGACAATGGTGCATGTCGAGCTGTTGCTAAGAGTGTTGATGCAGATGGTCCAGGTAAGAAGATGGCTGCCCATGACAAAGACCTGGAAAATGACCTGCGCCCAACCAAAGACCTCTTGGAAGACGCGACCCATGCCGATGGACTTGCCGATAACTTCGACGGCGTCGCCAAAGTTTTGAACGAAGGGGTATTGTTCGCGGAATTCGGCAAGGACAAGACCAGAGTATGTTGACAGGAAACCCATGACGAGAATGAGGATGATTCCTGGGACGAGACCGACGGCGGCGAGGACGGAGGGGAGAGAGAGAATGCCGAGAGAGACTGTTTCGGCGATGAGGACGATACCACCTTGCCTGTAATTGATCAGCCATTGCTATCGCGGGAGTTGGAGGTTTAAACATACCACCAGGTCAAAGTCTTGTAGTCAATGAGCTCTGCCTCTTCGTTGGCCATAACAGCATCTTCATTTTTGGACGCAGGGACAGAGGGAGGAGGGCTGTTGTTGATGCCCTTTTCCTGGTCAACAACTTGCGCCGGAGCGCTAATAGTGTCGTTGTGGCTCATTGCTGTGTTGTGCGATGTGTCGTTGAGAAAGACGTCGCGTGTTGAAAAGAAAGACTGGTAAAGTCAAAACAGAGTGAGAGTAGTTGAAGCCACAATCAAAAAAACGCGAGCAGGAATCGACTGTTTAAATAAAAAGGTATCCCCGGGGGCGAAAAGTTGGCCGAAAACGCTACTAGAAAAGTTATTTAGTTCCGAGTCAAGCTTCAAGTCGGCCCACAACGACAAGACGGACGAGGCCGATGAGCGCGCACCGAACTCGGTCAATTGAAGCTATCCCATTATCAAGCGGAAATTCTAGACCGAGTTTAGTAGTTTATCTCTCTCTTCTCCACGTTGAGCTCGGTAGTCCAGGGCGCGAGATCGGACAGATTGTAACAAAAAAAAAGTGGTCAGATCTTGAAATGCTTCAGTTGAATTTGCAAACTTTTACGTGATATGGTTCCACTGTGGACTACAAAATTAAAATCCACAGTCTAGAAGCTCCAGACTTTTCTCCACAGACAAAGGGTTTCCCCAGATGTGATCTCTTGTTTATCACGATACTTGGTCATCAAACTTGAAATGTTAAGTGGCAAGCAACGTTGAAAAGAGCCTCATTGAGCCGCAAAGCTAGCATGTCAAACTTTTCAGCCTCTTGTTCGCCTCATCCGAAAACTCTTTTCTAGAAGCGCGTAAGAAACTTTCTAGCGCGTTGGAGTTAGTCCATTTACGGAATGACTCAGGGCGCCGATCACGGTCCGAAAGTTTGGGACCAGGGGATTGAAGCGGAGACTATGTCCGGGGGAACTAGAGCAACTCCAGAGACATTGTGGATTTTTAATGGGGAGTTGAGGTCTGGTCTCGGCCTGAGGATCGGTAGTCCAGAACACTCTGACTGGATACTGAGGCTGTGTAACTCACAGAGGTGGGATGGAGACATCAAGAGGGACAGACCAAGAGCTGAATCGAAGAGCGGCGACCTCCTTCTTTATGGTTGTCGGATACCTGCCGAAGCCACTTGTCATGACTTGCATCTTGGCGGAGTTGCCAAGGGCTTTGACTAGGATGAAGAAGCTTAACGACCGTGGCCGTTGATCAGCCAAGACCGCTCAACTACTGGTCCATATACGTACCTGATAGATTTCCCCAGAGTTGAACGATAGGGCTGTGATTACTAAATGTTTGTCTTACGTGATATAGATCTCGTTATGTGGCGGTTGACCCGTTTCTAATTGGAGGGATAACCTAGAGTCAATGTAGACTGTGGGAACTCATTTTGAGTTTCTAGGTTAGTACCGTTCTGAGTATCTCATTTATAACTATTGTGGAATGACTTGCCAGCAAAAATATTGTAGAAACACACATATATGAGCACAATCATCCCCTCCTTTATCTTCCATTGATTGATACCATGTCGGTTACTCCAGCATTGACAGGTCAGTCACAACATGACACAGTCTTGTAAACGAGGTTTAAAGACATTTCATTCCCAAACAAACAGAACCAAACTACACTACAGCTCTTAGAACATAGGGCCAAGCAACGAACTCCCTCCCTTGGGACGTGGCAGCTGGGGTACAAGCTGACTGACCCAACCGATAATGGCTGGAGCCTCCAAAGTAATCCTTGTGCCAGTCGCTGTAGTCTCCATCTTCGTCTTGGCACTCGACTTATCCTGACTATGACTACCACTCAGACTAAAAGGTCCATACCCGACCTTGACCTGGGCATCAGTGTGAGAAGACTCGACTGCCTCTTCGAGCGACGACGTGTCACCACGGAATTCGAGCTCCACATTGGATGCTACAATGAACGCGGTAGGGTATGATGGGAAGTAGGGATAGTTGGCCAATGCCTTGTCGTTCTTCTGATCAATCAGCTTGTGAAGGTCAAGAGCGCCAGGCGAAAGCTTCACGTCGTCACCAGTGTTGAGCTCGGGATCGGAGAACAACTCGCCATGCAGCCAGGCTCGGTCAATGGTAACTAAGAGAGCCTCGAATTTGATATCCACGGCGCAGTTGGAAGTTGCCTGAGACGCTTTCCTGCGTTATTGTAAGCACTTAAACTGATATATCGACCAAAACTATTGTTGCGCAACTTACATAGATGCCTCCGAGTGGTTAACGCTAGCTGAAGCACTCCACCACCATCCAGATGCGCTAGCACTGGCTGACGTAGAAGAGGAAAATGTCTCGGTGGAGCTTGACTGAGACGATGATGAGACGCTCAGAGTGATCTGTAGCAAGGTTAGAAAACTATACATAATAGTCCCATCATCGACATGCCTTTGTCCATTTGCTTGGTTCAGCCTTGTTCTGCTGTGCAACAGCGACTCCATTGCGAGGAATATTGAATTCTAGAGACAAGGTCAGTCCACGACAGGTACAAAGTCACAGAATAGACTTACTAGGATCCGCGTACTGTCCGTCAGCTTCCGCATATTGAGTCGATACAAGTTCTCCCTTTTCCTCTTGTCCAGGGTCCTTGACGTCTCTCTTGATGACATCTATGATAGCAGGGGACGAGGTGCTAGCCTTGAAAAAGTCCTCGAGCCCTTTCTCGAGCAACTTGACCTGGCTCTCAACATCGGCGATCATACTGTTGATCCAAAGAAGTTTTTCCTTCTTGCTTCCTTTGGAAAGATCAGAGGCAATTTGCTTGTTGTTTTCCATGTTGGCCTTGCCATTCGCGTCAAGGGCCGCTTGCAGAGCATTTTGCTTCTCTTGAATTTTCTTTCGGTCAGGTGGTGTATTGTTCTGTTCGTCATAAAGATCCTTATAGGCCGTAGCCAACTTCCCTTCTGGATCGACGACGCGCTGTGTGACCGTTGTGGGAGTCTCGGTAACAGTTTGGTTGTTTTCGCCAGGGTTATCTCCGGTCGTTCCATTGGTGGCTGCCTTGGCTTTAGCTGCCTCGATAGCCCTCCCAGTCGAGCCATCTGGGTCAATCGACTAAAATCAAGTCAGTCATGGGAACATTCCCTCGTGGATTTAGTGGAATGACTTACGTTCTTGAGGCCAGTATAAGACAGCAGTAGACGGTTCAGACGCTTGATCTCAGACTCAAAGTCCTTGCGGCTCAACTTGTTGTTCTGCTCTCCCCATTGATCAACTTTCTCCTTGCACAGAGATGCCCTAGGTTGTGTTAGACACGGCATGTTTGAGAGAATAGTGACTTACCAGTTAAGCGGGGTAAGATGTACTTCCTGCCATTCCGTTGAACCGTCAGGATCGATCACGACAAGGTTGCGAGCAGCTTCCTTGCTCGATTCTACCCTCTTCATTGCGGATGAGACATCAACAATGCCAAAGTAGTAGTCGACCTAGGCAAGCTGTGAGCAATACGTTCAGATACTTCGCACTTGAGAGTTTGAAATACGCATACCTTGTACTTGCTACCGTTGACAATCCCTAGTGAACCTATTAGCACATTCTTGAGTGGGCTTCGCATTCAGGGCAACTTACAGTCCATATACTTGGCCTGAGCATTGTTCTTGAACTATATTGACGTCCTCTATTAGCGACTTCGGGGCAATTAAATACTAGCAACGAGGTAAACTTACGTTGCGGAAGCTCTCCTGGTTCCAGTCATCATAGAACCTCTGCTGCTCCTTGACATTACCCGGGAACCGTTCCTTTGCGTCAGCTGTATGAGACGTCAGACTGCGTAGTTTCATTGATGATCAACACTAGTGATGGACTTACATCGGGCCTTGGTCTTTGCCGCTTCCCACTTGTTCATCGCCTCGGAGTAGGCTTGCTGCTTCTCAACGTAGACGTCAATTACAGACTTGCTGGAGTTAGGCGCTGTTGAAGTCAGGTATCTCATTGCTGCAACGTAACGATCGGCAGCTGCAGTCTTGGTAGCTGTGGATTTATCTGTTTCAATCGGAGCATCTTCAGGAATCAACATGTCCAGAGCTGCAGCATAGCTTCTAGCCACGCTCTTTCCAGTGATGCCCATCTTGAATCTACTGTCAGTTGTGCTAGTGCTTCACGGTAAGAGCATAAACGAACCATGACTTTGCTCAAGGGAACCATGTTGTCTACGAGTCGTGACTCATTGACTTTGATGCGATGTGGCGTATCGGACTCCTCTTTGGAGTTCCAGACGTAAGGACCGGGTTCGCTTGGTGGTTGGTTAATTTCTCCGCTGCATAAAACATAGTGGATGGGAGATGACAACTAACGTCGTATCGATGATGGTGCCAGGAATCTGGACAGTCATCAACTGCTCGGTAGCAACAGGCAACGAAGCCTGAAGTGCCTCTCTAACTTTCTGCTTGGAGTTAACACCGCGTTTCGCATTGTTTCACAATGCCAACCATACCTGTGACACCAGCGCCGCCTGCACCACCATTTTCATCGCCTGTTCTTCATCCATTGTGGATGATGTCGTTGTGACGAGTGTTGTATCCACTAAAGAGAACAGAAATTGAGAGCAGCGTGATATAATTGTGTAAGTATAGCGGCTAGGAGTAACGAGCAATCTCAAGAAGGCGATTCTTATATATACAAGTTCTCGCAATGATATTCGAGAAGGAGAATACCAAAACAGAAAAAGCCCATAGCCACATCGCCAACTGAACATGCTCGTTATCACATCACAACACATACCAAATCGCTAACGTTCCTGTCTCTTCAGCTAGACGGTGTTATATTCGACAGCTAGTAGTCCTGACCATTTATTCGGTATGTGATACCATAGGCGTTTAGCTGACTGGCAGCCAATAAGACACCGCGCACGGCCCAAGTTGCAACGCATGCGGCCATCCAAAGATGGATGTAGGGAAGCACTCCTATTCCTACTTAACCTTACAGGCTATTGCAGGCTTGCAGCTAAAATGAGCGTTTAGATACATGCGTAATAAAAGTGGCACGCAACCTGATACTAAGGTTTACCCCAAACTTAAAACAATACATTTCAGCTCGACAGCGGGGATCTTTCCATTCGCCAAATGACATGCGGAGGTAGAACCTAATGAACGATAGCAATGTTGCTTGGAATGTCAAAACGCGCGTTCGTACTGGCTTGACTATTCTATATTGGAATGACTTCTTTGCTTGCTATTCTAAGAAGTAAGAAATCTGGCGTTGTGAGATTCTTCATATCTCGGGAGGTTGAGGATTCTGGGAAGACAGGGACAAACCAAGTGGTCTATGAAATTGATGGGGACTCTCTTGTGACTGATATTGTGTTTTAAGACATGGTTCTACGTCAGTCAATAGTATAATATTTATGCTCCTTATGGATTGATCTTTATTCAAATGATTATCTTTCTTCCTCTCCAATATCAAAATACACGCGTCAAGAGAAGTCTCTATCCAAATATCAGCCGGGGGCATCAGCCAAAATTTGCCAATGCGTTCTACTATGTGTACTGTACTACAATTCTTTGCCTTTGTCGAACAACAAACATCAAAAACCTTCATCAGCAATGGAAGGTATTCCAGCCAGCCACATTCCGTTGAGATATTCAGCCTGAATTATCCGAATGCCGGTAGGATTCAGTCACACGGCGCTAGTGGTTGATATTCTCACACTAGCGTGATCATGCCACAATAATGTGACGAGAATTCATATCACTTTTCCATCTGTAAAGGTGACAAGTTCAGGACACTAGTGAGGACTATCGATAAGATGTCTCAAATTCAAAGTGGAATTTTTCCAACTTCAGCTCGCCTCTTGACAACCCCCGCATGTTCTAGATTGGGCATGAAAGCCACAAAAGGGAACAGGCATGAGAAGTAACATCGCAAGGTTCGTTTTGCCGATCCATTAGAATTCGTGTAACGAGAGAGTTTTGCACCGCAATGTGACTATTTAAAGTATTGTGACAGCTTGCTCTGAGATGCTTGTCTGAATTCAGACGGATTGTTGTGGTCGACCTACCCCATGGCAATAGCTTCACGCACCGACTTGATATGCAGTCGTCCTAAAGTGTTCGGACTCGCCTATTATTGTTTTTGGAACTTCTTTCTAGTAGACTAGTAACAAATGAGGCCAGATGTCTTGCACAATTTTCTATTGGTCTTCAAAGGTGTCCTGGGCGCGTGCTGTACGTGATAGATGTAATGGAAGCCAGGATCTGGTATCAAAAAGTGAGTGTCGTAGGATCGGTGGCTAGCTGAATGATTTACGCATGATCCAAACCAGTCATCCTAGCTACTTCACTCAGATGAACAATCTTTTTTCTCGCAAGTCGCCCATGTTATAAACAAGACACAATCTTTGACCTGACAAGAGCTCCAACCAGAACAACCACCCTCATCTCTCAACACGATCCCTTTCCTGCTTTTGAACACTGTCCAGGAATTTGCATCTTTCCAACCGCAAACATGATATCAGTTGTCTCAAACCCACCCACGACAAAGAAACTGTCATTCGATCACTATCGCGTCAATGATGCAATGGCCGATGGCGAAGGTGTCATTGTCTATGTTATGGACTCTGGTCATAACCCAGACCCTCAGCGCATCACCAACGAGGAGGTAATTGTCCCTTTTTCCCATGACTATGAATAATTGCTCAGTAATATCTCTAGATATTTTTTCCAGGCAAGGTGGAATTTCCCCAACAGGATGGCGACGTCAAGCCCACCACAGAGCCAAGGAAAATAACAAGTGATCTGTTCAAGAACCCCAATCCAAAGTTCAAGGTAGTAGGCGAGCCTACCGGGCCCAAGGTCCGAGATGTCAGTAAAGGCCAACATGGACCCAGCATGAGCGCGATGGTCGGCGCAAGCAAAGTGGGTGTTGCCCCCCGGTGCCGCGTCGCGCCGCTTCGCTGTGCAGTTGGTGAAGAGCCGGACATCAAGGAGTGCATCAAATGCTGCGAGACAATACTCAACTACCACAACAAGAAGTATGCTGGGAAGCCCGCCGTCGTTAATTGCTCGTTCGCTATCGCATACGAGGACGTGCTTAAAAAGTTCAAGGCCGACGGTATGGAGGTCGACATGTTGAAAGATATGACTGAATTTTTCATCGGCAAGTTCCAAGAAGCTGTTCAGAGTCTTGTCAACGCAGGAATGATTATTGTTGCAAGTGGTGGGAACCAAAAGGAAACGGTCCGTGATTATTTTGTCCTAGACCACGAAATTGTACTGACTGCTAATTTACGATTTAGACTAGCGCACCCTGGGCAGAGTGGAAAGCCAACCAAGGCAAGAAGCTAAGATCAGACACTTCGTTCCGCGCACCGCAGTGTTTCGACAATGTCATTGTAGTGGGCGGCCTTGACCGTGATGGCAAATTATGGGATCAATCCGGTACTGGGAAGCGTAAGACTTGTAATATCCCTGAATTATGGGCTCAGCAAAACTGACAACTTCAGTCGTGACACACTATCTCCTGGCCGATCGCATTGAAGATCCCTGTGACTACTCTTTATTGATAATGGGAACCTCTGTCGGTAAGTAAATTCTTTGAGATTACATGAGAGTTATTTGAGCCCCAGCTTATGATAATTTTTTAGCTGCTGCGTTCCTCTCAGGCATCATAGCTTGCATACTTTCGTCTGCCCAATACAAGGCGAAAGCTCAGGTAAGCGTTGATAATGCGAGGAAGCACATTAGACAGATCCTGGAGAAAGTATCGGAAGAATTTGAAGATGGAAAGGGGAACAAATGCCGCGCTTTTATGGCTGGCACTATTGACCTGAAGAATGTTGTTTGGGACTATAAAGTCTGATTAGGTCAAGATCACGTTGTTTCGGAACGATGGGATTTCTACATGTTGATTTGCTTGAGAATAGGATTTTGGAGAAAGTGCATACGGTACCCAGTCTGTCTTTTATTTAAATCATCTGGGTCACAGCCTTGGTAATTGTATACATACTTGTCTGTCCAGAATCTCTAATTGAAGTATCGCTGGCTGCCGTTTCCTATCCACGTCGGTCAACTCTAAAACCCTCTGGTGATAAACTCCTTGCTCTTAGCCTCTCAAGTTCCATCCTCTCAGCCGAAGCCTTGACTTTATGCCCTGTTTCAGGATCCCATATCCAACCTCCTTTCAGCCACATCCAGCGTAGAAATGCCCTGAGTTCCTTGTCCAGTGGCACTACTCGTTTCCACTCTGGTTCGAAGCCTGGTTTTGCTTTATGCCCATTCCAATCTTTTGCTAGACCTCTTAGCATATCGCGATGGAAAATACGATAGCTGTCGATGGCATAAGGTCCAAGGGAAGGAAGATGGGCCACTTCCCAGCCTTGTCTCTCGTCATCCTCATCCAAGACCTCGTCCTTGCCAACATCACGCCCGTCCCCTTTCATTGGATAATGCAACTTTCTGTATCGCTTTTCCTTGCATGGCGGGTTCTCAATCCACGCTTTGGCGAATGCAATGAACCTTGCAGCTCTTGAGTTGTATAAACCTATGGGACGGATGAGTTCTGCAAGTTCCACGAAGGAAGCTGCCGCAAGATGAGTCGGCGTTGGATACTTTGAAATCAGTTTGTCGAATACGGGTCGTGCTTGGGTGCCACGAGTACGGTTCCACAGGACTGTGGCGACAAGGAGAGCGTAAAGATTTGTAGAAAGGGTTTCCTGAATGAGGCCGAATCGTGGTGCATCAATGGTAGGGATACGGGCTGCTGAAAAAATAACCTCGGAGGACTTTCGGGCAGCTTTCTTTATTTTCGAAGATTTGACGATTGTTCGTGTGTCATCCGTTATTCTATCGTTTGGATATACTGTTTCTTTCTTGACCATTGATCTTGTGGTTCGACGGTCATTTTGAGAGATAGCGACAATTCTTTTCTTCTCCATTATGATTAATATTTAATTACAACGTGAGTACAAGCTGGTCTTTTCTATATAAGAAAATACGCCTTTCATCTCAGTCCCTGGATGTATTGTGGTCTTGATCAACTCCATGACGCCACCATTAGTTGCCACCATCGACCTTCGTTCAACAGTGGCCAATTAATCCCGTGCATTCTCAAAGGTGTCTTTATACGGAAAGGTGAGACATAACGGAGTTTACCTATAGACAGAATAGAGATACAGGTATCTTGCGTCACGTTTGCAAGCATTCTTGAATGGGAAGTTACAACGTTATCACCCGTTGGACACGTTCCAACAGAGACGATCATGCTAATATTGCGTGACATCATGATCTGAGACACGACGACCCATCGTGATCTCGCCTGAGTTAATATCCACTATCAGATATACTATCTTATCTTATCGATACACGCTACCTGATACCCTGGAGCAGCATCAAGACCGGCATTACACGTAACAATCTGGATCGACGCTGCCCATTTGTCGATATTACTTGACATTTAGACTTTTTTTTCGCACCTAAGCAGTATCTTTAGATGACCTTGACTTATTGATAGGTCAAGTGACTTTTCGTGTGTGCAGAACCAACATTCTGAGTATGTTGCATTGCATCATACCTCGCAAATGTTGTAATCTGTGACCCTTGATTGTTGAAACTCAGCCACTCTACAGAGTTTCAGCCCCCCTGACACGTCGGCTGATATGAAATACGCTTATTGGACGTTTTACTCAATACAATGGGTCTCTTCTGAAGTAAACACTGCTAAACCCGGAACAATATAGATATCAAAAGTCCCTGACGACGCGACAAAGTTCAACCGCGAAGGGACAGGACCTGTCAAAGTTAGAGAGGACAACGCCGCGCCATCTAACACTGGATAAGGCGGAGTCGGTTATCATGAGCGGCAATTGAAAACTTCAAGAGGAGAAGCCTTCAAGCCGCTTCTGTTTTTACGCGACATTTAATATCGCAGCGGTTAATTACCTTGTGGTTGACTCTGAAGCCCACTTTAGCGTGCGCGTCTTTCTGCAGATCACTACGGACGCAAAAATATATCTAACGCCGCTGCAACGTGAACAAACTGAGAGCTTGAGGAGTTCACGCCATTCTTTCCAAGTTCGATTAGTTAGACAAAAATATGACATGAGCGCTTGAGGAGCCCTGGCTACCTTGGATATGAGACAGACGTAAGCGCCGGATCGGCGGCAGCGGAAACCCGGATCACGATGTGATAGCGCTTAGCTGCCACTTCGCTTAAGTTAAAAATGGCCCGATGTTCATGACCCTGGAGTGCCAAGATTGGTTGGTGATTGGTGTTTTAGTTATGTCCCAGAGTCTATAAGAAGAAGTCTCATCCTTCGCCATGTTTGTTGCTTTAGCTGTTGTTTGCATGTCTCCTTATCATTTAAATCACTGCATTCAAGCTACTCATTATCGATAATCTCATTATTCTGCACAAAATGTCTTCTTCCTCGCATTACGGATCTGTCTCCCAGCCTGCACAAACTGGGCAGACCTTCCAGCCAACGGACAGGCTTCAAACTGCGCAAACAACCGATTCAACAGACACGCCAAAATTCGAGAAGCCATATGATTTAGTTGGCAAGCCTGAACATGTGAATGCATTTGATTCAATTGACACATCCAAAGATGACAAGGCACGGCATTCAGACTACACGCCTAAAGACCAGAAGACATCTGGTTCAATGAGCACTCCCAGGGACGAGAATGCATTTCATTCAAACGACGCACCGAAAGATGAGAAGGCGTTGAATTCGATTGATAAGCCTCAAGATCAGAGACCACGTCATTCGGTTGACACACTTGAAGATGATGAAAAGGCATTTGGTACATTTGACACGCTTAAAAATAAGAATATATCTCAGTCAACGGAAACTCTCAATCCTGACCCAAACCAACCTACGAGTATGGATCCCGATACAGCCACATAACCATCACCAACTAACATACCTCAACAGATTTGGAGAGACCTCAGTCAACAGAAACCCTTCAACCGGACCTGAGCCAACCTATGAGTACGAGTTCTGATCTGATCTAAATAGCCAACAACTAACGTGTCTCAACAGATCCAGAGAAACCTCATCCCCCATATGATAGTGCCCCGCCTCCACGCGATTCCCCAGGCAGATGCTTTTGTATTCCCATACCCTGGCCTTGCAACTTCTGTGCTTTCTGAGAATCGTGTCCGCCATAGATATGGGGTGAAAGCTGATGTTGGCTTTATGCAATGGATATTCGACAAAATTCGGCACCTTTCGGTCCCGACACGAGTTCAATTCGAGAATCACGGCGTTTAATTGTTTGAAAAAAAATCAGTTGGCTACGGTTTATCAATGCCTTGGAATAGCGGTGGATCTTTCACATACCTGCCACTTCTCCAAAAGCCGGTCAAGCTATAGCGAGTCTTTATGTTGGTCTCGAATTTTAAATGTTCACTTGTTTTAATACACTGGATTATCATTATTGTTTATGTAACACATCTAATACAGTATTTGTTAGTCTAATTAAGGGGAATGCAATAACTGTCTATTCAATGAACTCAGAAAGACGAATGATTGTAGTGCCGTATCGTTGCAGAAACATCAAAGGTCACTCATTAATTCAAGACACTTAATTTAGTGGCTGTTACAGATTACGGGGGCAGGGAATAGGGCCCCGTTCCGATTCGGTATCGTGGCCCCATCCTAAGCGCTGTGGTCATGTATGTCTTGACCCAACAGGTGGAACATTGTAAGAACGACAAGCAACTGCGTGTGTATTTATGTGTGTACATTTATAATCTGATATAACCAACTGTTTCTGAAAATATCTCGAGATGAGTTCTGCGCTTCGATATCGGCCCTTGCTCGAAAATCAGATCCGCCTTCTCAAGATTGAAGTTAATGACCCAACCAACACCATCGAGTACAGTCCAATCATATGCTCACTGGAACATGTTTGCCTACCCAGAGCCAAAAGCTTACCCAATTACCAATTTAAAGGAAGCGAAAGAACTTGGCCGGAATTACCTACACATCACAACTTTGCGCCTCTTTTTAAGACTGGCCGAGACATACGCGCCGAGGAAGATAACGAGACTGCACCTGCTGGACCAACTACTCCAAATGAAGACCAACTACTGTGGAGATACCCATGGGGAGATTTCATCGCTCTGTCATACGTATGGAGTCATCCAAAGCGAAAAGAAGGCGAGCCGCCCTACACTGTAGTAATCGAGGGTTCTCTGTTCGAAGTCACACCAAATCTCTATCACGCTCTATCACAACTCAGAAAATGTTACAGAATACGACAAGGCTTCAAACTATGGATCGATGCCATCTGCATCAACCAGTCAGATACAGATGAACGTGGACAACAAGTCGCTCTAATGAGAGATATCTACCAGTCGGCATGGCAGGTAGCCGTATGGATTGGTCCATCAGACGAAGACACCCGATTGGCATTCTTGGCACTTCACTGGTTATCTCGCGAGTCCAAGCGAGAAAAGCCCATGGAAGAATTCTATCGCGAAAGATTCTCAATTGATCTACGTCCTGTTGTTGTCGTATGGCCAACTTACGAGAATCCTATGAGGAAAACAGTGTATAAAACCCTGTTCCACTTCTTCACTAGACCTTATTGGCGTCGTATGTGGATTGTACAAGAGATTGCAATGGGTAACGCAAACACGCCCGTGATTTGTGGCGACAACTGCATTTCGTGGAAAGATCTTCAAGGCGCCCTGTCGCTCATCGCAGCAGATGAAGCAAGATTTGGCAGAGATATTGTGGGGAGCGTCAGACCACAAATACTGTCCGAATGGGCGTTTGAGATCGCCCGGGATCGAGTCGTTCAGGAAAGAGATTGGGCACCCGGGCGGATGTGGAAGGTACAAGAGATCATAATGTCCTTGCAGAATCACCAAACTTCCAATTCAAGGGGCGGTTGGGGAATGCTTGTACAAGCGCTGAATATAGTGAGGGACTCACTTGTGACGGAAGAGAGAGATAGAGTATATGGGGTTCTTGGACTCAAGGCTATCACCGATAGTATTGTTTGGGACAAAACACCTGACTACAACATGTCGCTTGACCGGATTTACATCGACTTCACCTCAGGATTCGTCGCGACTGGGAATTTGAGTATTCTTAGATTGGTTTCTAGATACGCTGGACCGCGACGAACTGTGAGCAAGACCGTCAGCGACCTCCCTTCGATGCTCAGACGAGAGCATACAGCACCTATAGCACTCTGGCTCACACGCTCAAAGTCCAACTGTCCCACAGCGGGGACTTTGTGCATCCATGACATTCCTTCTTGGACTGTTTGTTGGACTTGCGCTCCAGCGCCAACAGCGCACCTAGGTGGTGTATATCAAGCCGGTGCGAGCCTTGGGCAGCCAGTTCCGGTATTTCCACGAGACGAGAAGACACTTCATGTACGAGGGATCTTCATCGACGAAATCATATCTTTGAGCTCGTCACATCAAGATGAGGCTGATACTAGTTATCCGCTGAACTCAGACCGTCCGCAGATTAACCTCTATGGAGATATCGCAACGACTAGAGATGCATTCTGGAGGACCATAGTAGGCGACACAACTGATCAAGGTGGTGAAATAGCGCCCGAGGACTATTCTTGGCTACTTAATCACGAAATATGGGAAGGAGGCGTCGCTGGAGTTTACACATACGATTTCGCAATGCATTTATTCATGCGGAGGAATCGGCGCCTACGTATCTGTGGGTACACTTTGGAGGAGTTGCTTCTAGGACAGAAAAAAATACTGTCGCGACTGAGACTTGCGATGGGAGAAAGATTATATAATCCTACAGTGTCACAGCGAGAGGCATTATCATGGGCTACTAATGCGATGGCTTGGAGGCGTGTCTTTGGGACACTTGGTGGGAGGATGGGGATGGGGACTTGTGCTGCTGAGGTTGGTGATAAGATTGCGATTCTGAGAGGCTGCAATACACCTCTTGTACTTCGAAAAGCGGGAGATGGTTGGAAACTTGTAGGGGAGTGCTATATGCATGGAGTTATGTACGGAGAGATTTCACCTAAGGAGCATACGATGGAGGAAATAACTATTTACTAAGTATCAATCGCTGAAAGTAGACAAGATGATGAATTGATGTAAGATCATATTTCGATAAGCGATCATCATGTGTCTTATCCCAGTCAAGAAGCACCGACGCGTTTCGAACTCGCAAAATGCAAAAGAAGAGTGGTGCAGTGGGTGAGGTAGTTTTTAGGTTTTTTTCAGGTGGTAGTTTTTTTTTTCTTTTGTGGTTTATAGGTTCTAGGAGCGTGTACCACTGCACCACTCTCCGACAGTATGGTCACATATTTTATTATATAAAGGTTAGGGCAGACCGTCCCGAACATCGAAAACTCAAAGAAGATTACTCATCTACCCCGACAAGTCATACTCTTCAATGTCAACCGTCTTGTTTGCAGCCAGAGCATCCTTGATAGCCTCACAAACAACAAGAGCGGCAAGTCCTGCTTTTGCCGTACAGCTAGGCGCCTCTTCCCCTTTGACTACCTTCACGAAATGTTCCAGTTGATCATCGAATGGTACTCGTGGTGGAACATCTGCCTGCTCCTGTGCAAGTTCTGAGTGCCATGACTTTTTATCTCTGCCCTTGTAAGACCACTGCGTCATATCTGGAACACTCAGAGACCCATCTATTCCAAAGATGCGATAAAAATCTTGTCCAGTCTTTGGAATTTCGGGATTCTCTCCTGTGCCCGATTCGAAGTTGTGCGGTGATGGAGTATGGTCAGAAATTATGAAACTTCCGACAATGCCTGATTTAAAGCGCAGTGTGAGAGCTGCCCCTTCCTCTGCTTCGAACCCTCTTTGTGAGATTGTCTTTTCGGCATGGACTCGAACGATTGGACCGAAGAGGTAGTGTAACAGATCTACCTCGTGGATCATGTTAATAAGGACCGGGCCGCCTGTGTTATCCCTCCGCCATTCCGCGGGAGCATCAAAGTACTCCGGGGGTTTATACAAAGTCCACAGACCATTCACAGCAATTATTTGGCCCAGCGAACCCGAGGAGAGGATCTTCTTTGTAGCCACCATATACGGATTGAACCTTCGATGATGTCCCACAAGAGCCTTCACTCCGGTGCCTTCCAGATGCCGCACGAGCTCTTTGCCGCTAGTCACATCGGTACTGAATGGTTTTTCGATGAGGATGTGTATGCCACCAGATGACAGCTCTTTAGATAAGGCAACATGGGTGAAATTTGGGGTAGAGATGATTGCAGCATCAGGCTTATCGGGTGACTGAAGGAGATCTGGAATAGATAGATAATGTGGAACGTTTAGTTCAGTAGCTAGTTGCGCGCCAGATGGTGCTGGGTCGACGATGGCAGAGAGGATAGCGACGCTGCTGTTTGCCACGGTTCTTGCGTGGCGGGGTCCGATTGCACCAGCACCGATGACGGCAATTCTGACCTTTGAAGACGACATTGTTAATTGTGTAAGTATATGGTATTCAGTTATTTTGAACCCGAGGTTGACAGTTACTTTTATACACGACGAGTGTCTAATGAGTCTTAATCCGGCTTCGGAGGTGCGGGGCGGATATGTCTTTTCCCCGCGTATTGTTTATCCATTGTACCTTGAACCGACATACCAATCCAGGTTGGACTTGGAGAATGATACATGTTGACGGATTCAGTACGTCAAGAGATAAAACGATGTACACAAAATCACGTGATACCCCTCACGTTCAACATAACTTTGATGATTTGCTTACTTGTACCACTACCCAATACCTACCACTTAACCAAGTCCTGCACCTTGACAGGCATCCCACTCTTCATACTATGATTCGCCCCAACACCAACAAGCACCGCATTCCCACCATCTCTGATATAAGCAGCCCTCTTGAAGCTATCCTTCTGATCACCCAGAATGACATCCTTCAACAAAACAGGATCACCTCCTCCATGTCCACCCTCCTGCTTCACAACATCCACAACATACGGCTTGTCAAACATGGGATACACAACAATCTTGGTCTGTTCAACACCGCCTTGAATGTACTTCTCATCTTCTCCTGAAGCATCTTTCGTGACCGGGTCACCGAGGGGGTTGTACCCGCTTTCAACAACGTTGATCTCGATACGGCCCTTTGTTCCGTTGAATACACATCTGTATCCTTCCCAGGGCGCGTAGGCGTATGTGTTGTAGGTCATGACGGCGCGGTTCTTGTACTTGATTATCATGGATAGGTTATCCTCAATCGTGATACCTTCGCCGAAACAGTTTCTATCACGGACGTAGCCATCTTCATGTTCAGCGTCAAGATACAGCTTCTTCATACGCTCGTTGTCATCAAGCTGGAACGCAAAAGGGTCGTTCTTTGCGTCTTCGTTGTCCTTGTATCTCTCGCCGAGGTTCTTCTCTCCTCGTTTCTCAGCATTTTCCTTTCCGTAGAAACGAAGATCACCGAGACAGTAAACGAGTTCCGGTTCAGTGTTGAGCCAGAAATGCACGAGATCGAAGTGGTGGATCGACTTGTGCATCTGGATACCACCGCTGGTTTCCTTGTGACGATGCCAGCGACGCATAAAGTCTGCGCCATGTGCACAATCAAGGATCCAGTCCATGTGCACAGTCGATATCTCTCCAATAACACCAGAGTCGATAAGCTCACGGACTTTGGTGTGGTGAGGAGCGTAGCGGTAGTTGAAGAGAACACGGACTTGCTTGCCCGTCTTTTTCTCCGCGTCGACCATAGCCTGGAGTTTATGCTCATCAATAGTCATTGGCTTTTCCGTAATGGCATCACAACCAAGTTCCATGGCGCGGATGCAGTAATGGTGATGGAAGAGATCAATCGTTGTGACGATGACAACATCTGCTTTTTGCTCTTGGACCATCTTGTCGAACTCGGTGTCTTTGTAGGTTTGAACCTTTTCACCTCCCAGCTCAGCAATGTGATCATTTGCAACGTTAAGACGTGTTTGGTTGGTATCGCAGATGCCTACTAGCTTGGCTACATCCTTGAAGTCCTGGATGATGGCCTGGTAGTACATGGCTGAGCGAACGCCCATGCCAACAATGACATAGCGTTTAATTTCTTCTGAAGGCATTTTGATAAGAGATTTAGACTGAGAAAGGATGGCAAAAGTGATGAACAGAACCCCTCATCAGCGACGTAAACATGTCAATTAAATACTCCAACAAGGTGACGGATTACTCAGGTACTTTGGTCTCATTCTACCCCGCCGGTCTTTCGGGCAAGGATTCCCCGACAACACATCTGTCAGCGCATTAGAGGTGGAGGATTCTTGGCTGTGGTGCAGATCACGCCTGTTCGAGATAGTGTACCAGTTTTATCAAGTTTGTAATGTTGGAGAACTGGAGCATTTCCACTTTATGTATTTGTTCGGATACTATATTTGCGGCCGACTTGACGATAATCTCGGGGAGATGTCCTTTGAGTGATGATTCGGGGAGAAAGGCGATGAATGGGAAACCTGATTTATGATGATTGACTAATTGGGAGTCAAGGGATGACCACATGTCTGAAATGCCAGGATTTTATACGTGCTGGGGCCATTTCTGCCCATGCTTTATCATTCATGAGCAACCCGCAACCAATTTACCATAACCCAGGCCAGGATTGTTTCCCTCATAGCTTCACAAGCTTGCGAAGATCAGACTCATTCTGACTCTCATTATCTCCCAGACGTCCAATCTCCGCTCCCTAAGTTCCAGAATTTAGTCTCTGTCTCTTCATCAACTCAGCTCCACTTACGTATTTGACCTTGACGACAGTGGGAAGACACTGAATGTCATAAGGCGCCTTGCGATATTTATTGTCAGGATTTCCCCTCCACTCTTCTCGCGAACCCGCCATGACGAGATGCGCATTGGGGGCTGATGCATCGCCAAAGACGGCGTTCAGCGCAGGGAGGGCATTGCGGCAGTCAGGGCACCATGAGGGTTCGCCTGAGGCAAAGTAGACGACATAGTGGGTGTCGTCGGTTGAGGTGGGAGGGACGTCGGCGTTGATGATGGGCATTTTGAGTAGTGGAAGTGAGTATGTTGTGCGATTGAAGATACAGAATGAGGGTAGAAATAGAGGTTTCTCGTGATGTCGTGATTGAAATCGACTGACTTGACCCCTCTTTAAAATATCCACTCTGCCATTGCACAATACGCGCTGAAATTATGTATGTGCTCCACCATTGTTCTTGCAGCAAAGCAAACTATAATTTTGGATACTTTAGCTTCAGTTCTTCAACTGAGACCAACCAGTTCATTTTCTTATCAATCTCAAATGTCAATATATGCTGTGATTTAATTGCGCCAATACTGATGCCAACCCCAAATGTCATGCTTTTCATATTGTACAAACTCAAAACGAGTCCACCGGCAGCGCAACCGGCCCACCACTCTGCGTAGAAACTTCATCAAAATTCTGTTCTCCATTCTCAGCTCCCATTATTCCAGAGAATATATCTTCCATGCTAACCTCTTCCGACTGGCCCAGGTTATCAGGCGGTGAACCAAGCAACTCATAAGGCCAAAATGGTACACCTCCAAGATCATTGAAATGTGACGAGTCCAATAACGGCATGTCGCTAAAGTCCAGAGGTGGAATATTCGTAATCTCGCACAACGCAGCTGTCAGGTCTATCGGAAATGACTGTTTGTTGTTGAAGAACGATTCCTGGTCTACCGTGATGGCGTCTTGCGCTTGTACATGATCTTGTAAATCCGCCGATAAGACACCGCTTTGAGTTGTAAGGTTATCTGGTATGAGATCCTTATTCATCGCAGAAAAGCGTTTCCTCGAATCTTCGTCCATCGGTAATGTAGAATTTTGTTGTGATCTAGCAAAAGCACGACCAGCTTTTCTCAACGATGGTGGAAAGTCGCACTCGTCCGGTAATCGGCCATTGCTGATACTCATATCCAGAGTCATAACGAGCCTGAGGTAGTAACTTGGCCTGTTCTTGAGCATGTCGAGATAGCTGCTCGGCGATGAATCCTCTTCTGTCGTAAACGGTGCAGGTGATTTTTGTTGCGCAAGCTCCACAACATGGCGAATAGCGCGCATGACCCAGTCTGTGATGTAGTACTTGTTCTTGTAGCTCTTCATTTGTTTCACCAGATTATCAACGTGTTGTTGTTTTCGCGTTAGAATACCGCCTTCTTGGGCTATGGACTTTTGCTTCGGGCGGAGAAGTTCGACATCGATCATTTGGAGGGCTAGAGGAAAGGCGGTGCATCCGATTCTAACGATGTTAGTAAAATGAGTAAATTCGGGGTGGGACTGACTTACGCTGTCATGGGGAGCCATCGCGACAGGCCCAGACGGTCGAATTCGAGGAGACATTCTGTCACGCGAGATGCTGAACCTTGAAGGTCTTCGCTCTGTCGTCGAAGTTGGCCTTCTGATTCAGATGGTGGTAATAGACTTGATCGGAGGATATTGTAGTGGCAGACCGAAAGCCGAGCAGAGCTGTACCTGTTAGTTTTGGCCAGAAGTTGTGAGGCTGCAACTCACTGATAGTACATCTCGATGAGATTCTTGAACAAGATAATAGACTCAGTCTGTGACCCATCTTCGGTCGCCCTCTCTTCCAGGGTTGCTTTAGTCTCGCCCCAAGCATTATACCACCTCCTCAACTCAATCTGACACAGACTCGCATCCTTAGCCACCTCCATTCTCCCAGAAAGCATCCACGATGGATTATTGTATAGAACAGAAACAACGCCCAAAACATCTGTAAGCACTACACAAAGATCCACCAACTTTGCCAGAAGCTCTGCATGCAGTGTTTTCGTCGTAGAGTCATAGACATCAGAGTTATACAGCTCATCGCACAAATCCGCGCTTCCAAGCACTGAGCATCCTGAAAAACTGAAATTTGCGGGTGTGATTTTTATGTTTTGTCTTGAAGTGAGCGGTAGTAATCTGTCGCAGATGATGCAACACCACCACAGTCGTTTAAGCGTGTTGCGTGCTTTTTGCACCTTGGCGACTTCTGTATCGCGGCTTGGACGGAGGGAAGAGTAGCAGTGGGCTTTGGCGACGCGGGCGTAGGATATGGCGATGCCGAGCCAGATTGAACCCAGCGGTTTGTTGCCTGCGATGCAACGCGGGATGAGATGGGTGTGGGCGAGAAGGAGAGATGCTTGGGCTATAGCGATGCATGATTTTTCGCAGCTGAAATCGTAGAGGAGCTAGAATTTTTAGTTGATGTTTAAGAATGCGGTGAAGAGTATACCTTTGCTCGTCGGTAAAACGCAAGTTTGGCTTGATGGACATCTGGAAAGCCCAGCATTTTAATCGTTTCAGCGGAAACAAACTATCACACGTCAGTTCGCTTCCCAATGTAACTGAAACAGCAGCAATCTTACTCCCGAGGAAATAAACAATACCCCCTGCAAAACGAGCATGGGCATCTGATATTCCACATCCGAATCCACCGAGTTATACGAAAGCCAAAAGTCCTTCTCATTTAAGATCGGAAGCATCGGATGCACATGCAAAAAATACTGCCTCAGGAAATCATCCAGCGCTTCTCGTTGCGGGACGATAAAACAGCCTTGGCTGACGAGAAATGCGAGGTCTTGCGGGAGAAGGTCTTTGGTGTCGGGGACTTGGAGGAACGCGTAGTCGGGATGACATGGCTGGCCTGATAGCGTGGCGACATTTTGAGAAACGGATGAGTCGGGAAAGGATGAGGACGACGCGATTGATGCGGGAGGTGGTATTGTTGTTGGTGTGATCGGTAGTGGTTGTTGGAATGAGGGTTCGATGGGTTTGTTGGTGTCGGGTTGGGTTGGTCGGGGAGGTAAAGGTCCGTTCGGTCGCAATTGAGGAGTTGATGATCTAGACAATGAGTTTACTGATCGTAGGATATTGACTGAGATACTCACATTATTCCATGTCGTCGCTTAAACGTACAGACCTTGTCGTTATGTCTACAATTGACACAAGGATCAGTCGGATTCTCAATGATGCATCGCACTTTGCGCGTGCGACAAAGATTACAAGCCCTCGAGACTCGTTTGCGTGTAGTTTTTGTCGGTTGCATTGTGTCAGATACCAAGACTGAGGGTGAGAATGATGTTAGGGTTAGGTTGGACAGAAACCATGTCTGGAAAACACAAAAAGAAGCGGTACGTCAGTCAGTTCCGAAATGATTTGCCGATGTCATCCCCACAGATCGAAGATGGTTCCCCGCAAAATGCAGGCGACGCTAGAGATGGAAGAGGTTTGGATAAGAGAAAAGTCCTGGGGCAAAGGACGCTATAGGGTGGTCAGAGAGGAATTAGCGGAAGCGAGGGGACCTATCACGTTGGAGAAATAGTCATGAAGTTTGCCGAGATATAGCTGTTGCTTCTAGTCAGATATAATCAGCTATTGAGGCTCAATGATTGGAGGTGCAGGTTAATGATGTGTATCTACACACTACGTTCAGCCCTGCTCCTCTGCATCACGATGGAGTTACGTGACATTGCTCTTTAGATTACGCGACAGACATAAAGACGTGTTTCAACGCCTGGAAATAGATCAGCCTCATGCAGAAATCCACATCTGCAGTGTTGTAATACTACCCTGGATCAAGACACAGATTCACCTATCACTTCACTGCATACCACCCAGGCCAACCATCGAATGCAAGTCAGCAGCGGGGTAGAGGACAATCAACAAAATGATGACATTGAGTCTTTTTTATCCGCCTATCACGCCATCCGTATCTCTCTGTGCGCCTCAGATCATTCAACTACGGAGTACATAAGATAAGGAAGCTTGCATCTCATTTCGCACTCTTCGTTTTCAGTCACACCGATCGAAATGTCTTCCCAACTCCCCGCACACCTAAAAGCCTCCCTCGAGGCATCCAAATGCGAATATCGCAACTTGGGTAAATCCGGTCTTCGCATTTCTGTTCCCATCTTTGGATGCATGAGCTTCGGCGATAAGAGAACCCTTCCCTGGGTCATTGGCGAAGAAGAGGTACAATACCTCGTCCGTCGACCGACACCTCTGCTAACTACGCATCAATAGGCACTTGAGCTTCTCAAAGCGGCCTATGATCGCGGTCTCAACACCTGGGACACCGCCAACACCTACAGTAATGGTGTATCAGAAGAAATTATTGGCAAAGCTTTGAAGAAGTTCAACATTCCTCGCCACAAGGTTCTCATCCTGAGTAAATGCCGTTGGGCAGTCGGTGAAGAGCCAAGTACATACACACCCCGACCAAATCTTTTATCTTGTACTTACAATATCTCAGATGCGCGCCATATCAATTACAAACCCGAATTCGAAGCCTCAAAAGACTACCAAAACCAATACGGTCTCTCTCGCGCCGCAATCTTCAATCAAGTCAATGCATCCCTCAAGCGCCTCGACACGGACTACATCGATCTATTGCAAATCCACCGCTATGATGAATTAACACCTCTTGAAGAAACCATGAAGGCGCTTCATGATTTGGTTCAATCGGGTAAAGTCCGATACATCGGCGCAAGTAGCATGTGGGCGACACAATTTGCACGAATGCAGTTTGTCGCTGAGAAGAATGGCTGGACGCAGTTCATTAGTATGCAGAACCATTACAACCTTTTGTATCGTGAGGAAGAGCGCGAGATGATTCGGTATTGTAATGATACAGGCGTGGGTATCATTCCCTGGGCGCCATTGTGTCGTGGTCATCTTGCGCGCCCGCCAACTCAGTTTGGATCTACCGACCGAAGCAAGGATGAAAAGGCAAGTTCAGGCGAGCTGTCAACTGTCGATAACAAGATAATTGGGAGGGTTGTCGAAATTGCAGAGAAGCATGAATGGCCTATGGCACATGTTGCGTTGGCGTGGATTAATCAGAGGGTTACGAGTCCGATTATTGGATTTAGCAGTGTTGAGAGGATTGAACAGGCTATCGGTGCGAGGGGAAAGATTTTGACGGAGGAGGAGGTCAAGTATTTGGAAGAGTTGTATGAGGCCAAGCCCATTGCTGGACACACTTAGCCAAGTGACAGTGCTCATGCTTTTGTTAAGAAGAGTAATCTTTATACACTATTTTTAACCAGTCCAATTTATCGAGAGATTGTCCAATCGATGGATTGACAATTGATCTGACATCTTCGGCAGATGTGTCGGCTAGTGGTAGTCTAGTATCTCGGATCGGTACATTGAATCGGCAAGCGGGTCGCAAAAGAACATGGACTTGAGCAATCCAGGCGAAATTATTGGTGTAGTCTTAGGTTATAAACAGTGGAAAGATGATCTGATATTTATATAAGCCACCTATTCAGCACTGGTTCTAATGCAACCCGTCCGCCAAAACCCACTAACCTACCAGACGATCAGCACTCAGTGCTTCTTAAAACCCGCCAACGCCCGGCATAAGCGAAAGTGACCACTAACGTTACTATCAAATCTCACCATGAGCATTTCCATTCCCTCAGTCCAGAAAGCAGCCCTCATCAAAAACCCTGGCGACGAGGCACGAATTGTTATTCGATCAGATATACCAGTACAAAACCCTGGCAAAAATGAGATATTAATAAAGCTGGCCTGCACTGGTGTTTGGTAAGTAAGACCCAGCAAAGTATGCTTATGCTGACTCGTCCCAGCGGCTCAGAAATCCGTGCACTTTCAGGATGGGGTCCCTACAATCCCATCGTCGGCCACGAAGGCGTAGGAACAGTTGTCAAACTCGGTCACGACGTTGATCCAAATCTTCTCAACAAAAGAGTCGGCGTAAAATGGCTGTATAGCGCCTGCGGAGAATGCACAATTTGCAAGCGAGGCTATCACAACAATTGTCCGAAACAGCTCAACACGGGGAAACACGTCCCTGGCACTCTGCAGGAGTACATGATTGCGGATGCTCGATACGTTACCAAGATTCCAGATGGAGTTTCTAGCGAGGTAGCTGCGCCGTTACTTTGTGCGGGATTAACTATGGCTGGGGCTGTGTCGAAACTTGAAGGGTATGCTGAAAAGGGAGATTGGGTTGTGATTTTGGGGTCTGGAGGTGGTCTGGGTCATTTGGGTGTGCAAATTGCTGCGAGATTGAATGGTCTTCGAGTGATTGCCGTAGACACTGGAGAACCAAGGCGAAAGTTAAGCTTGGAAAGTGGTGCTGAGCACTTCATCGACTTTGCCAGCGAAAATATTGAACAGAGGATCAAGGAAATCACCCGAGAGGGAGCAGCAGCCGTTTTGGTGGTTACTGCTTCCCAGGAAGCTTTTATCCAAGCTCCAAATCTGGTGAGGAATATGGGTATCATTGTCACGATTGGGTTACCCAGAAACGACTTTAACATCCCCCTCTCTGCTTCCCTCTGTTCGGCGCGATGTAAGTATCTCCCACATGATTCATTGTGTTGAATGATAGCTAACATTGCTCCCAGCTCTTACTGTTGCCGGTGTTGCAGTTGGCACAGAGACTCAAATGGAGGAGCTTCTACAGCACGCATCGTCAGGTACCATAGTTCCAGACATCACGGTCCTCGAATTTGAACAAGTCGGAAAGGTTATCAGGGATCTCCAAGACCAGACAATTACAGGAAGAGTAGTAGTTAAAATACCATAATAACATTACACAAGATTTATCCTACATATCAATTCCTCCTCAGTTGTTGAAAACCTTGTCGTTGATTGCAATTACCAAAGGAAGATACTCCCTGTTGTTGAGGTAATCGATATAAACAACATTCGGAAACGCGTTGTCACTAATCTCAGGCAAAAGTTGCGTGAAAAGCTCCTTGTTGCATTCCCTAGCAAGAAACTTGATCGGTTTGATTGAATCGCCCACTTTATCAGCCAAGCTTCTGACACTTCCAGCCCACGCGGGCACCTGCTGCGTCAAAGTCCAAGAGAGCAAAAAGAGTCGCTTGTCCTTGGATGACATGTGGTCCTTCATCTTTTCGATTTGATCTTTGACCATGTACTCGGTTTCATCTTTGTTGGAGTATTCGTTTCGGACGTTGAACTGGGATGATTTGTAGAAGCCCTTGTGTGCATAGTCGCCTAGGCTCATGCTGCCCCATTCTTCGATAATGCATACAACTGCTGCTTTTCCGTTGCCGATAAAGTCGTCGAGTTTGAGAGAGCCGAGGTTGTTGGCTTTGGACTTGTCCTCTAGGATGTAGAGATGCTCTAGCTTGAGGAGCTCTTCCATGAGAGAGTGCCATTCTTCCTTGTTGAACTCGCGCCAGTCTTCGACGTCGCTTTGAAGAGAGTGGGAGAAATTGATGATGATCAATTCGGCATTGTTCTTTGTGAATTTGTTCACACCCTCGATAATGCTGGGGATAGACTCTCCTCGAGCGCCGACTTTGCCGGTGTAGTGACCCGTACACCACTTTTTCTTGTAGATCTGAGGTCGAATGTCAAAGTATCTCGCACCCAGCTCTAGCTGTCCATGGATATCCTCCGATTGACACAAAACATACGGATCGATCGGACTAACTGGAACAAGCGAGTGTGAGGTAGTAGACATTCCAGAGTCGTGAGTTCCCATCAAGCAAAGCTGTGAAAGAGGACGCTTGCCCAAGGTCCCTCTACACTGTTGCATCCAATCCATAGGCGGGTTCGTCGTGTGGAACTCATCCTCTGAGCCAGACAGAACAAAGCTAATGCACTCGTCATGTCGCCAGCCAAGTTGAATCTCAGAACCGCGAGAGTTACCGACTGCATCGAGATTATCGAGCTTGACCCAGAGTCTTTCATCGTCGTCGCGGACGTGAATAGTGAAGCTGCATTTTGTGCCTTCAAGGGTGTACTTGACTGAGCCGCTTGTGTCGGATCGTTTTTTGAATGCTCCTTGATTGAACTCGACGTAGATTCTGGGGACCTTGCCTTTCAATCGTAAGAGAGGATTGTTGAATGAGGAGGTTGGGCTTACCAGCTTCAATGACATCCGGAAAGTCCCATGCTTTCATCTGATAGCTGTTCTGGTCTGATCGCTTCCAGCGGTACGGCGTACCGTTTACGAGAACAAGGAAGCCACCGTCACCCATTTTGTACGACTCTTGACGAAAATAGTTACTTGTTATCGGTTGTTCTTGTTCCACAATTGATGAAGAGAGAAGGAATCCCTCGACATGCTGTGCATCTGTTCTGATTGCGAAACTTGCACAGCCTCATAAGCCGAGACTAAACTCATTTCGTCCAGGGTCTGGTATGGAGCTGAAAGTGATGGTAGCTTGGTCGAATCATAGATGACCTTGTGAAGGAAAACCCCGCTCCAAGGCTTGAGATCCTGGTTAGTTTAGAGTGTAGCCGCTGGATTTCGAATGGTCGGCTAGGGTTTTCCTCCGCATAAACAATTTCTAAACCGTGTTAGGCATACTGAATATTCACACGTGCTGTGTTTTGAGGAGATACATCTGTTGTGTCCCATAGCTTTGGTGTGATGCATACTTGTCGAGAACAAAAAGTTCATAGGGCGATGGGGTCATCGAAATTAAAAGTGGAGCATGGACGACTGATACGGAAGATGTCTTTCCTCAGCGGCCGGCCCAATCAGGCGAGCGATGCGCAACTAAGCGGAGACTAGGCAATTTCGAACAAAGGTTCCTTTCATCTCTCCTCGTTGTAAAGAAGGCTAGCTATTTACTGTTCGGTCTATGACCAATATTTACGTCAACATTAACTTGCAACAGTCATATATTGCGAGGCCTTTCTTTCTCAATAATGTTTCTAGGATGTCTGACACGATATGAAACACAAATCCCTAAACTGGACTTCTGGATCACCAAGAACAACCAGCTTCATATTCACTGAATAAGGTCGGCAAAGCGACTTTGAGCTCTAAGCATCGATAAGAGCACATCTTCAAATGCCTAAGAAACATATCCTCTTAACATGGCTAAAAAGAGATCCTCAAAAGCAAAGACAATAACTGGTACCGATGTCACAGAGACATTGACTGGTATCAAGGAGAACAAGCCAATATCAAGTGGTACCAGTTGCAGCATCAACCAACCTCCCGAGACCATTAGGAATCTCATACGTTACTGGCTTACTGAAGAAGAAGCCAGTGATATACTTTTACAATTCCGCAAGGCCTGCATTCCAAACCATCAACTCCTATGGAGCGGTATGCCACGGGCAACGGCTCAGCAATGGGCTGATACCCATGGTTTCCAGACACTGACAACCTCACTGGGACCGCTTTTGCGATCCGACGATCCAGACTGCTGTTGTTGTCGGAAGATCAGGAAGAGTCGAAGCAATTATATTCATGGTGCCTCTATTATTTTTTCTTGGTTCATTTCGCAGGGTGATTTAGTGACTGTGCTTTCGCAACCTCCGCCGCAGCATTTTCATCCTACAGGACAGTCGTTTTATCAATTGTACGAGGAGCCTATTGTCAAGGGAATGTTGGGAAATCGGCCTGTGACAAGGATTATGGTGGCCCATCCAACCATCAAATCAGCTATTGACTTTACGTATGAGATGTGGCCTCATGACGAGGTTTCTCTCTGGACCAATAGTTTTGGGATGGAGGATATCGTGATTTATTGGCGCCAAGTCAAAACGGCAAAAAATGCTACAAAGGTAAATATGCACTCTTTGCGACGCTGAGCCACTTGCGTATGGCTATTGTCTACTAATTTACAGATAGCTATTAGCTAAAGCCCGTATGTGTGTACCGTCTGGATCAACAGCCAAGAGCGACGTTGTGAAGAGCTGTGGTAGTTTGGCAATAAGCGATTCAAATGACTTCAAGAGCTCCGAAAGTTTGGCGACAAACGAAACAGACAATATGAAGAGCTTCGAAAGTTCGCCAAGTACCAGAGGGAAAGCAAAAAAAGAGGATGAGAAAGAAAAGACATCAAACGAACCGAAACAAGCGAAAAAGAAACAAAAAGGTATTAAAGAGGATAAGAAATCGAAGGATAAGAGCTTATCCACGAGTGAAACTACAAATGACTTGCAAGGGATAACTATCGAGAAGTTGGTAAGGGATGAAACATCCGCGAGCTTGCAATTATTAATTGATGCTGCATATGGAATAATCGACATTGAAGTTG
>NC_026475.1:2903167-2985789 GCF_000240135.3 Fusarium graminearum PH-1 | reverse complement strand
AGAAGAGTGATAGGGAGATGGTCAAAAGGATGAAAATGAAAGCAAGGGGCAAGAATTCTTCAAAGCGTGAAAAGTCTAACAGAGTTAAGAAGATAACCATTGAAATGTTGGTGAAGGATGAAACATCCGAGAGTTTGCAATTGTTGATTGATGCTGCGTATGGGATAATTGAAATTGAAGTTGGAGAGACTATGGAAGAAAAGAAAGAAAGGAAGAAAAGGGAGAAGGAGGACAGGAAGATAGTGTTGGAGATGAAACATAGGATTGAAAAGAAACAAAAAGAGGAAATGAGCGAGAGGATTGATGGAACAAAGGAGGCGACGACAAACATATTGGAGGAGGACGGTTCAGCACAGAACACCCGATCTAAGGCCAGAGCAAAAAAAGAGCTAAAGCAGCCAGAAAATGAAAAGGATAAGGAGGCTGGACCAAGGACAAAAACAAGGAAAATGCGAAAGGGGTTTCTGGGAAAGAAGCTACTATGGTAATTTCCTTCACACAGAGGTACTTTTATAAGGTGATTAATGATTCCATTGAGGTTTCAGGTAAAGTATGTATGACTAGACAGATCGCAGGTAGTACAGATATTCATCTTGTTTAAATACACTGTCAATTGCCCAGTCTCTCATGGGTTCCAATCCGGATGGCATAACAACCAAATCTGACAGCGAGCTCTTAAGCTTATTGTTTAGTAGCCTATACAGAAGCCAGCCTAACCGTCACCGCCGAACATCCTACCCACCAACGCAATTTGCTTGAGAAGTCTGACTTTTCATCACTACCGTTTGGTCCTGTGATGCCTCACTCAGAGCCAGCGCAGGCTCAGCCCCACATTAAGGCAGTCCCTGGTCGCAGCCCCTCTGGCAACAGTCATGAGACTGAGCAAAGCGACCTCATGAAGTGGTTTGATCATTTGAATCAGAATCCGACCGCCACTGCCAATAATAGCACCATAGAAAGTATACAAGGCCTCTACTCGGACCGTATCTCGGAAGATACTGATGTTAAGTTGTAATTGATCCCCCCTTCCTCCAGAAAGAATCCGATTCCGATTCATCGGATTTAGGGAAACCATACTCCCATAACCAATGCCAGCGTACCTTCCCGAAGCTCGCCATGGCGCACAGCAGTAGCTCTAATTACTATCCCGGCGTCATTAACGACCTAACAGTTGAGGCTCAAAAAGTTAGGCAGAAAATGAAGCGCTACAAGCAATCAGGCCCGGCTATACTCCATAAAGACAAGCTATTTGAGATCAAGGTTCATGGTTTGTCCAAAGAGAAAACGAAAGAGCGCAAGACCACTCTGAGGGACTTTACCGGCAGTCTCAATAACTCAGGTGCTTCATCGCTGCAGGGGAAGAAAAAGCCATCCCGCCACAACGGCGATCACATATACTCCGGATCTGAAATTCAGCTCAACCATGCCTCTTCTTCAAGCTCCAGCCTCCGGCCAGCCGACTCCGCTTACGCCTCCATGTCAACCAATGCCAAGTGTGCGAGCACATCTCTTGGCCGTCCCACGAGGCGTTCAACCGAATCATTGAAGCAAAAGGTGGAGGATTATTTGCGACACATTCCTGAGGGCCTGTACTCCCAATATGTGATTATGATAGACAAGGAGTGGAAGAATGTCGTTATTCAGCGTCTCGAACAACTCTTTACGGGCCAGATCAGCGGTTGGTACGCGCCGAAGAAACATCCCTTGAGGTCGGGTGATAGCCTCACTTCAGCGCTTGCTGTAGCGGATGCAAAGACGATGGGATCATCGACAGTCCACGAACGACCCCCTCCTGGAGATGAGCCTACCAAAGGGGCGAAAATCGTCCCTCTGGAGCAATATCGACAGCTAGGAAACAAGAACCTTTCAGGACGTCATGGATCGACTTTTCATCCCAATGAGGACCACATGGAGATCGGATGCAATGATAATAACACCGTTTTTGGTACCAACCTGTCTCCCCCAATGCCGCTGGTGTCTGAACAGCGACCCAGCGACATTATGCGTCCAGTAGCCAAACCCACTGAATCCCAGGGACAAGAAAATAGACGCCGAAAGTAGCGGGAAGGTAGATGCTGGATCTGTCATGTTAATAGGCACCAGTACGAGGGCGATATAGCAAGGGATCGTAAAAACAACTTGTGTGGAGACGCTGGAAAGGCCAAGTGCTGCGATGGGGTTGGGGATAAGGTCGAGGGGATATTCGGCAAGGAAGCTGGCGGCTATGGGGAAGATTATGGTCGAGGAGATCTCGATGATGGATATGACGGTGCGGACGAAGGTAATAAGTGAGAGTGAGTAATGTCGACTCAAAAGATACGTAGTCATGGAACCAGACAGGGAAAGGACAGAGAAGGGCTGTATGGCCGTTGACAGGGAGGCTGGGAGTTTGTCAGTAGACCTGTTTTAAGCTTGAGAGTGAGATGATATACCCAGGCAAACATCATTGGTGAAGTAAAGTGCGAGGCTGTTCTTTTGGACTTCCGGCTCGCTCATGCCTTAGCCACTTCCCTGTTCAGATCCTGCAGCATCTGACTGACTGGCACGTTCCTGTTGAAGAACAGCAGAGTGGTTCCAAGCACTTCTAGCAGATATCAGCTCGATTCCAACCGTCATCATATTCAGTCCTGCAGTAATCGCTGCAAGGACTGCCGAACCCTTTTGTGCAGCAACCCCAGAAATGAAGATCGGAGCCAGCATCTTGGAGGTCAAGTCTATTCGTCTCATAACGGCGTTCATGTGGTGCAGCGGCGGCTCCGAGCATTCTGAGGCAATGGTAGGAATCCAGTCTCTCTCCATGACGGACTGGTTACCCACAGCGCACACCCTCTCAATGATGCTGCACGAGATGATGATTGCTACCAGGAAGGTTTTCGAGAACCGACTGCATGTCCATCCCGGAAGGTCGGGATTAATGCACTTAGTCACCCGAATAGGTGAAGCTGGCGAGAGGAACAGAGAGATCCACAAAATGCATGCTATTACAGTGCAGATACGCTGGACCAGGATTGTTTTCTGGATAGTCTGGAACCTTGATGCGTTCCTATCAACCCAATTTCCCATGGTAGGGGATAGTAGAAGCGTAGCCGAGTTTGTCAAGACACCTCTGGGAGAACCTCCATCGGCAGTCATTAAGCATCTGATCCAACGATCGCAACACATACCGGATAGAAGTAGGTAATAGAAGCTCTCACTGTTGTAAACTCGTAACTTCTCATGTTCCATGTCGAAAGGAAATGAGATATGTAAAGGCACCATAGTACGTTTCTCTTGACAACACACCTACCCGAGTCGCGACTCTATACCGCGTCAATCCTAATCCAAGAGCTTCGAGGCTGCATTTGCTAACCTGGATAAGAAGCGGGACTGCTTCATTAGCGGTATCACTCATCTTTACCTGCGCTAGCGTTAGAATTTATTCCTAGGATATTAAGCTTATGTCTCAAATTGTCCACTGATTAAGAGTGAGAGTAAGAAGATGCTCTCAGTGTTCACTCTGTGGACGGTATATCATTAAGGTAGTTGAGATGGCACGCAGAAATTTCGCAGCAAATACTCCGTTCAGGTCGCTTTGTTTCACTAGCTGTGCATATGAAAGTTCAATCACACCCTCCACCTCCTAGTATGCCGTCAAGGTGACGTAACGTACGGTATTCCATAGCCGGGAGCGGTCAATTGGTCCCGACCATCGACGGAGCAAACCCGCACTAGCAGACTCAGACTTTAACGACACGCGCCGTGACTGCTGTCCTATCGTACTTCACCATCACTCCGCCCGCCCCTCCAGGCCGCCCACTAGGGATAGCTTTACTGATTTTATAATTATTAGAAATACTAATTGACATATATTGAGTAATATACTTAGTTAACTGATTTATAGAGAAATCTTCTATTGATACTTTCCCTGTGCTGAGATAACTGCTAACTGGGCGGTCTGGGGGGGGGGGGGTGGAGTGATGGTGAAGTACGATAGAACCTGGTAGTCTGCGTTATATCGACTAATATACCAGAACATCGAGCATACTATTATAGACCCCCGCCATATTTGTTCCCGAAACATTAATGCTATAGCTACCCAGGTAAATATGGCATATCAGCTCGTTGACTCATTCCATAATAGCCCTGCTTTGCTCAGTATTCTCTCCCACTTGACGTGGATAGCTATGGCGAATCGGCTACATGGTGAATGACTGTAAACTCCAAGACTATAAATGCAATGTAACTGAGCAACATAATTCCTCCAATCCATCGATCAAACCTTTCGCCGTACCAAACGGTTAATGTAAGCGCTAGCGTAGAGCCCCAAAGGATACATAGCTCAGGGATATTAACATTACCCCCATTAAAATTCCCAGAGGTATCAACCATTACAATGCCTAGGCAAAGCGACAGGAGAAAGACATTACTCCCGACGGTATTAGCCACAAGAATCCCTATATGACCCCGGTTCCCGCTTAGGACAGCAACAAATTTCTCAGGCAGGGTAGTGGCGATAGCAAGAATGATAATACCAAACAGCACGTCAGAGATGCCAATGGCATCTGTGATATTAATGGCCGCATGCGCGAGAACATAGCCGGCTAGGCAGATGGCTAAAAAGCCGAGCATCAGGAACCCGATATGGTACCCAAGGCTCCGTCGCCTTCGACGGCTCGACACATTTGTGACAACGACCCCCTCAGCACTGCCACCGACTCGCTGGTCCAGTTCGTTCCTATTCTCAGGCTCCCTCTCCTCTTGGCTCGCCTGGATTTCATGCCGCCGGCGGTTGATAGACCTCGTCGATTCTATCGACGACGTGTCGCTTTCATCATCGCTGCTATCATCATCCGAACCTTCGGGCGCGGTGAGACTTCCTCGACTAATAGCCCACCCTATGGAGATTAGGTAGATGGCGAAGAGGGCAATCAAGATAGAACCACATATCAACCAGATTATCCTATGGGAGAAGTAGGTGATTGGCGTAACAAAAGTGGTGATAATAAGCAAGAAGAGCGAGTATATCCGAGAGCTCCTATCAAACGTAACGTGCGAGCCCTTTGGACGGAACAAAAGCCCGAGGGAAAAGGCGCCAAGGATATTCGAGATGGCTGACCCGATGATATTTCCTACTGCTAACGAGGGTCGACCCTGCGCAAGAGAAGCAATGACGACAACGAGCTACGATTCATTTAATTAACAGAGTGAGGAAGATACAGGGATGACAGAGTGGGTCGAAGCCTTACCTCTTCCCATTCTGCGCCGGCAGTAAGCAAGGCAATTACGGTGTCTGGAATTCCCGTCCGGTGGGCTACGATAGCGGTGTGGTCGACGAATTTATCGGCACCGAATTCAAGAAGGAATAGGGTACTAATGAAGGCGGCGACATTATAGGCGATGGCGTTACCGTTAACCATGACGAAGGTAGAATAGGTAAAGAACTAGGAAGTAGGACAGGGGAAAAAAAAAGGTGATGACATTAGGGAATTTGTATTTAAGTAGGGAAACTACCTAGCTGATGTAGGAAAGCGGGGAGTTTTAGCGTCTGGTCAGCGATTGCTGCTAAATCTTAAGCTCTTTGTGAATTTAATAGATGGTTAATTCTTTATAAGCCTTTATAGCATAGTCAGCACAAGAGAGTATAGTCTCTACTCTGGTATTACTAGAGCCCATATCCTGACTTCTGTGAATTAGAGAGAGGATGGCTCGGGATAGATGCTGACAATTCGATGTCTCTTGCCTTATGTCCTTTATGGTGGCGTTTTCAGAGCGCCAGAGTTTCACCATCGTACTCTATCTCGACATTCAGCAATCTGCACATTGGGACTGAATAATCAAAATAGCTCTAACTTGGCCCTGCTGCGCTCGCGTTTCAATCTTCCTAATGGAAATCTAATCCAGGTTCGTTCTTTATAGTTGTATCGGGCAAACCGCGTTAGTCTCAAGATGTTCCGCGTGGTACATTACCTGAGATGAGTCCCCTCACTCTCGCAATCAACACCCTCCTAGTGCCAGCGCTAAAAACACTAGGATCTCATTATCTTTTTTGTACTGGGCTTCAAAATCTCCTTGTTTCGTCATGGGTCACCAGCAGGATTGTGTCTGATCAAAATGCCCTCATGAAATTAAGGAGATTGTTTAGTTAACATACACGATAAGCGAGTGAAATAAACAAGCGAGCGAAATAGCACACTGCGCAGCTAAAAGTAATTTACCTATAGCATTTTAAAGCTTAAATAAAATTGCTAAAAAGCTAAAAGAAAGAATTCTTAAAATAGTATAGCTAGTATTTATATTGTCTGTCACCTTAATGGAGATTATCTTACTATCCTTTACTGGTATTAATACCCGTTGCTTGAACATTGCTGATATGTAAGAGCTGCTTGAATAGCCATGCGACCTATGCGATTGTTACTGATTCTTAGCAGAAGTAGGCATTAATTGTCGGTTTATGGTTCTCTCTTAACGGACACTAGCGCATTTGCTTTCCACAGGATAACGCCAGAGACAATAGCATTTGAAAAATACCAAGATGCACCTAATTAGAAATAATCTCAATTTAGGAGCGAAAATAACACATATAAGCGACACAGTGAAATACAGCTGGAAATATAGGAATAATGTTAAACAAATAAGGACTCTAAGATTAGTTGGAGGTGTCACTAAAGTTACTATATACTTATTATATTTAGAATTAAATAAATATGTAAGAGTATCATGGAGAGATTAAGTTGCGACTAATCAGCGAGCGGTCGCCGGGAGATCTTCGGGTAATTTACCTTAAGAGAAGTCAGACCGAGGGATCCAGGGTTGGATTCCTCAAGTTGAAGTCTCTCTGGAGACGGAGTTCAATATACAATCAGATCTATCTATCATCTAACCACCCTAACTTGACCCTATCTACTTACAAAATAACCCTTCTTATATAAACGTAGCCTCTAATATAAAAACGCCTATTCTTAATGGTAAGGTAGTATCTATTAATATTAGTAGGAGGTTATTAAAAATGATCTAGGCGCTCTATTAGCTAACCCTTACTGAATAAGATATTCCACCTTAAATCAGTTTAAGGTGTAGAGGCACCTAGCGCTATAGCAGCGCATACTGCAGAGCACTTCCCGAAAGCAGCATTACAGGCGATAATCGATGCTGGAGCTGTAGCTCCTGCAGTAGCTCCCCAAGTAAACCCAGCCGTGTTGTAGCATGCCATAATAATACTAGCGCAGCCAGCTTGGCAGGCTCCGTATGCGAGAGGACCCGCGGAGACCGTGGTCAAGAGAGCAATAGTAATAGCGATAGTGGAGGAAGACTTTATCTTTATATGTGGTTACCTTATGCAGTGGCTTTGAAATCGCAGCTGTGGTTCATTTCGATGTTTGAAGAGAATGGTACTATAGAAATTCAGTGTTGCTCCGTCAGAACGGCTGAATAAATAGTTACAGGTCAAAGGCGGCGGGGTAAGGATATTGTTAAACCGAAACTAGCATGCAATAACCACGGTGACATCTACACTAAAACGTTGTGATTGGATCGCTCCCAGCATTAAAACCTACTGATGCATCGGAGTAATCATCCAGGTTGTGATGCTGGAGTGCTCGATCAAAAGAAAATGGAGCAATGTGTAAGGCTTCAGATTGCAAATGAGATAGAGGCGGGGGAGGGTTTGTAGAGGGATCATATTTCCTGACCGAAATAACACTAGAGTCTGGACTGGAGGTAGATCCGAGGGGTAGGTAAAACAGCCTCTGTCTCGGAGGGGGCTGGGTTTTCACCGCCTATTATTTTGGACGATGTCGGCTTGGCTAGTCTTCTGCAGCCGTACTGTATCTGCCACAATACAAATCCGAGTTGGCGACCCAGGAGTGAAGTTATCTAGATAGTGGGTAGCAATATAGTGGGCCTCCTAAATCTTGGAGTATAAAAAACAAGGAGCCAAAGAGGCATAGGATGTCATCATAATTTTCTCTAATGCTCCCAGTGGTCAATTCTTCTGATCCCCAAGGACTGTCTCAGCCACTGTAATTACTCGATGACAGCCCGGGAGGAGGGACCAACTGCAGATCTTTAATTTGCACATTGTCCCCCTTTGAACTGAATGACTGCATGTAACTATCGATTCCCACTTACGCAATAAAGAGCCAGAAAAATCAGGCAATGAAACAGCTCAAATTTGATCAGCCAGTAGGCTGTTCGTTTTCGCCTGTTAGCGCTCAGCCTGGATCTGTGCCGCAGATGACCACGCAAGAACATGGATTATTTCCTTGGTATACTGCATCACGAGCATTAGGCTGAGGCAACCCATTGGATCCCGGCTTGCTGATCACTCCGTTCGCAGCCTACCGGAGCTGTTGAGCCAATACATCTACGAATAGCAATCTGCAATTTGTCAATTGATAGCACATCACCGTATGCCCCTTGTAGCCAGAACGCCACTGTTGCTCAGTATATGGAGATAGTGTTGTGTGCGGAGTATCAGTGCGACAGCTTTCTTTCCTCCCCGCTAGACTTTTTGTCTCTTTCAGCATATTTTGCAATGCCTTCAGAATGGCGAGCAGACAGTTAACACCCGCTCTCATGGCCGGTAGTTTCCTCTTGGGACTATCATTTGCTCTTGCTCATCATTTCTACTATCTTCACCTTGATGAGATAATCGTCGAAAGTCAGAGCCAGCAACAGTGGCATTTACGTGCAGGCACTGGTTTGGCCTTTCTAGTGAGGGCCTTCTTATCAGCAGCTGTCGGCATCGCATATACGCAAATATTATGGCGAACCCTAAGTTCAAAGTCCATCACTATCGGAGGAGTGAACTCACTTTTTGGCGTCATGAATAATCCATGGGCTTTTATTGGTTGGGAACTTTGGACTGCTGCGCCTCTACTCGCAGTGGTAGCCATTATTGCGTGGTAAGATTTCACTTTTGTGCTCTCTCGGTAGTAAAATTCGTCTTAACTCTGCTTCAAGGGCTCTTCCGCTTGTCGCAATTATTACTCCAGCCACCTTGACTGTCACAGTCTCGTCCCAGCCAAACATCACATCCCTTCACGCCCCAATTTCAACCCCTGATTATTCCAATGTAGACACATTTGGCAGCTGGACAGGGAGATTACTAGTCCACTCAACCTACGTCTCAAGACTACTATTATCAGTGGCATCTCTGGGTTCAATCCTCACTATACCACCGCCCTTTCCCAACTCTTCGTATGCCCTGGATTTTCACGGCCCAACACTATCATGCCACAACACAAAGAACCAGGCATTTTCAAGGCAAGTACGCGAAATCCTTGAAAATAGCAAAAACCAGGATGCAGATACAACAATAGTATTTGTCGGGTTTGTACCGAACCATGGACGTGGCAATGGTTCCAGTTCTGGTGTCAACGAATATGCATTGACGGGGTTAAAATACGCATTAAACGAGTCAGTCGCAACAACATTCCGTCTTGACTACACGGAAACGGGCCCCGCAAAGTTCTATGTGGCATTACGAGATGAAACGAACTCTAACCCGAATGTTTACGAGACGATGAAGACAATTGAGTGTGAGCTCTATAACTCGTCCTTTGCAACTAATTTCTCGTTCGACAATGGCCAGCAGAATATCAGTTACACATCCAAGAAGTTAAACCCGGTAGCTTTCCCCAGCGACTTTCGCTCTATTGCTATGTTTGGCAGTGACCACTGGACTACCAAAGGCGCCTATCTCTCACTTATGAATGCCATGGGCCAGCTTGTGCTTGGTACCGTAATCAATTTTGGCAGCAGTAATACTACAAATGCCATTCAGACGTTGATAAGAAGTTCGAGTCTTATGGATACAAAGGAGATGTATGGTTTCAAAAAAGGCAGGCCAGAATCTATGAATGGGAATATCTCCATGTCTGATGCCCTGGAAGATCTCTTTACAAATCTTACAATCAGTCTTTTCAGTCATCCCAGGTTCCTGTAAGTTGCTGGCCAAGAATTTTGTTTAAAAAATCTGACCTTGTACTTTTGATCAGACAAAACAGTAGTGCTGCCTCACGCGTCCCGGTAACCTATTCATCTGCACAAAACGAATTTTCGTACGAACCTCGAAACCTGTTGGTCGCATATGGAGTAGGACTATTCCTTGCTTGGGCTATTGTGATCATCGGGTTATTGTGCATCAAGTCTGCCTCGGCATCATATGGAAGTAGTTTTTCAACTATTCTTCGAACGACGAGAAACCCCGAAATAGACAAGATTATTCCGGTAGCAGAGACTACAGGGGCAGAGCCTTTGTCGAAGAATCTCAATAATGTTCGTCTGGTACTGAGGCGACAAGAAGGCGGACCGGAGAGTGGCGATGATGAAAAGGCGACATTCTTCACCGTGGACTCCAGTTCACAAGAAATGGAGAGGGACCAGACCAATGATCCAGCTGAATCATTGCTACAACAGGACAAACCGATGATAAATACGAGCGCGAGTGTTGAGAGCTCGATTGTGTATGACGAACCGCTCAGGGAAAGGGACGGAGATCTGAGTCTTGGAATATTCAACTACAGACAGGATAGAAGGGGAGATTAAGATACAATAATACTGGAAGACTTTTAACCATGTTGTTTGTACAAGGGTGAACCAGATGCAAAGACGAAACTTAAACACCAAAACAAGCTTTTTGTAGACCCTGTCAACCTGACCCTTATGAAGTCGTCCCGACACTCTTTTTGGAAGCCCTAGATATCCTATTATAGTCCTCAATCTGAGCAACACCCACAGCCAGTAATTCTTCAATAACTTCCTTTTCCAGATTCTTCTTGTATATGCTCAGAATACCACCGGTCCGAGCCTCGTCAATCGTGACAAGCAAAACAAGACCCTTGTTGTTCTTGAGTTTCCAACAAGCTTTCATGTCTGTACTCTTCCAGTATAAGCGCCCGAGACCGCCCGCAGCGTCGTATTGTCGTGAGGAGTCGTGCGTTTTAATTTTGAGTTTATGGTCTGCTCTGACCATGTTGATTTGTATTCTCGGTGGCATGGAGTGGTGCTTGATGCAAGCGACCCTTTGTACTCTATCGGTGGTAGAGTATACTTCGAACTTGTGTCCTCGAGCGCCGCCGAACTTGGTGACTCGTTTGATCGCGTATCGGGGAAGGTGTTCGCCAGGCACGCTGAGTGTTTGCATTTCTTCAGCCCATTTGTCGTATTGGAGTGTCAGGGTGGGCTCATGGGTGACGATTCGACCATCTGGTCGAACGGTGAATTTAACAGTAGGATCTGCGCCCATTGTGATGATTTGATAGCTAAAAGGAATGTATGAAGTTGGTTGAGATGACAATGAAATATTACCGGCGAAGACTTGAGTCTTATACTTGTGGAGAAAGTTGAAAGATCGCCGAGATCAGCCGTTAGAGGGTCGGTAGTCAATCTGCCGTTGTCATCCAACGTGCACCGCTAGAACAACTCTAAGTTGGACATAAACAGCAATCTTAACTTGAGATACAGTCTAGACTCCTGACTCCAGCCAGTCAACTAATGGGATCAAATCCAGGGCTTGCCGATAAACTTACGCTGTGACTGGATCTTGACTAATAAACCTTATTATGTACCATAGCTTTGAGACAAACCGTTAGACAAGATGTGTGGAATAAATATAGTATCAATGCATCGTTGGGAATTTACTATGCGTCAAAGCGCACTCTATTATGTGAAGGCATCCCAGCGTTGGAGAAACAATGCTGTTGATTGATGAAACGTTACTCTCAATTAATATCTTCAACAAGCATACACCAAGCTGCATTGTCCAATTAGTTTGATTCATTTGGAGTCTGATCTTAAGACGTCGGGCCGAGGGCCCTGTTTGACATAATTGTTCTTGAGGCTTCCTAATATCCGTGCGTTCCGTTTGCTCTTCGGGACTTTGTGTTTCTCTGATTTGCACGATACGAAGATCTACTCTTATGTCGATCTAACCTGTACAGTAGCTCCTCGAGTCCCAGCCTACTCTTGACCATGAAGATAATCAAGTACTTCATAAATCCGACGATGGATCTGTATTTATCGATGTGGACATGATTTTCTAGTTTGCTCTGAAGCGAACTACTGAGTGCCACTGTTTGATGACAACAAGACACTTTCCCACCGGTTCCTTCGGCTCAGAAGAAACTTTGGAAGGACTTTTTCAAACTCTCAGGGTTCACTCAGAGTTCGCCAATCTCTTTGCATCCTCCGGGGAACATGGAAAATTTATTAATCCATGGTAACGTATCAGTCCGTGCAGGAACATAGCATTTGTTACTGGCAAGTAGCGAGAGCATAACTGACTAGGTATCCCTGGCTTGAGACAATCGCTGAGACTTATTTTGCGTATATGCACCATCTGTACTACTTGGCTCGTTTAATTGGTCCATCCATAGAAACGAGATTGAGAAGCTGAACGAGCGACTATGACAAGGGACACTATAGCCTATTTGCCAAGGGCGCATCTGATCAGTCTCATTGGAGCCTGATTCTAGCAGTCAATGATGTTGAATAATCTTAAAACAGTGACATCAAAAAGCACCTGTAGGATACCCATTTATAATCAGGCTGGCGACTGCGATCAGCCAAACGCAACAAGGGAGGGTTCCAGGCTGAGAATCTATAGGCTATGAGAGCACCTTATGGTGTCACAAACCCTGATCGGCGCGTATACCAGGCTTACTATTTGTTGTTTAGTCCCCGGTTTGCATTGACTGTGTAACTACCATTCGGGCTGTGTTGAACTTGTACTACCACGGGCTGGTTCAGCTCGACGTCAGCGTTTTAGGCAAGACATTGGCGTTTTAATGTAGGGGAGAGTGAAGAGATCATTGGGAAATTGGTATTTAATGTCGTAATGAAGACCTAATATATTTTGCAAGGTCCAGATCAACGGCTGTAACGTTTTGCCAGGTTTCAATATGTCCGATGTAACTGAAATCAAACCCTTTCCACCAACATTCCAGATATGCTTCGACCTTTCTGTACTTGTCTCCCTGTTATCTCTTTGTGGGCTCATGGTATGGACCGTTCTGGCCGCACCAAGAACCTCCTACGATGCTCCGTACGTCATTGTAGGAGTAACTTTTCTTGCCACTATCTACACATCTGTCGTCAAAGGTCGAGTCCAGCATGGTCTGATGAGATCACTTGAAAAGGACTTACGAGCTCGAATCAGTTACTCAGAGCTGGAACAGCTGCCTGAGCCGTCCACTACGCCTACATTCTGGGAGAAATTGAAAGAGAAGCCACCACGACAGGAAATGCTGAACACGAGATGGCGCGGCATATTGGTTATCGACAGCCTGAAAGAGAAGATTTTCTACAACAAGAATATTTTCTTTATATACCTCCCTTGTGCTCTCATGACGACCGCCATCGTCACCGTGTTTACCCCACACAGCGGTAGTCAGAACATGGATTACCAACCCTTGGTGCCTGGACCTCGCTACTCCCACAACTTCACCTCTAACTCGGCAGAATGCGCAGGTCAAGGCGAGGGAAACGTGTCCGGCGCATACAGATGGCCTCTGGGAAATGATACCGCGTTCTTTGCTAGGTATCAGGGCGACTGTCCCCCAGTGCGTATCACTTCGCATGTTTCCAACATCAATTCCGAGAGCCCCGACAAATACGCTTATGTCGACGCCGGTGTTGCGGTTGATCGATCGGCACTGGGAGCTTCAGCGCAGCTCTATCGTGGTCCAGAATTTCAGAAACTTGATCAGAAGCATGGTCAGTTCCTGAGGAGCACAACCCAATGTGTCCCAGTCATGGCGTCAAACCCTGTAACTTGTACGAAGGGAGGCGGTAAGCTGAGAGTTGGAGACAACCCCAAGTCTCTATACTTTGTCTCAGACAGTCCGACATATGGCCCAAAGCCCATTACGCGACCGGTAGAGTTTGCAGCTAGAAGCTTCAACGAAAGCAGCGGCATGGTCAATTATCTCTGGAGAGATCGTCGGAACAACACCATCGGACAAGGAATTATGGTCTGGAGCGCCTACAACGACCCTAAGGGCAAGACCCTCTTTGCAAAGGATCTTGCGCGCACTATCAACGATCCTAACAGGACAGCTGGTAGTGGGGGTTCAGAGACGTATGTTGTCACGTGCGAGATCAACCCGCTCAAGTCGTTCGAATACCGCTGGGTCACTCTGGATTTACCGGCTTCCCAAACCGCCAACCTTACGGGAATAGCGTACAGCCGCCGCCTAAGTGGTGGTGAGACATGCGTCCCAGAAAAGCAGACCGTTGGAAATGTCCACTATGTTGCAGCCACAACATCCATGTACAACATGGTGATGGAGAATTATGGTCTTGATGGATACTTCTCAACTGTCCATCGCGTTGCCGGAGAAGACCGGCGTCCCCCATACGCGTTCAGCAATAGTGAAAACGGGTTGGAGGATGCACTCGGTGTTATTGCTGCCCTCGGCGTTGCCAACATGCATCTAGACGACCCCGTTGTGGCTAACTCAGTTGGCAGCAAAGGAAAGGCTATAGCGGTTATTGAGATCAACCAACTTGGCGGTAACCGCCTCTTGCTTTTTGCCCTTGTGCCCCCAGTTGTTGCGTTTTTCATATTGTCTGTTTTGTTTGCAAAGAGTTTTACAGCAGATTGGCAACCTGGTGGAGGGTTTGCTTGTGGACGACGACCAGAGTTATATGCAGCTGAGAGTGTCGGGGAACTTATTACACCCAAGAGATTGACTGCTGACCCTCAGTGAAGGCCAGATTGCAGAAAAGGAATGATGTGATTTATAAAGGTTTAGCTGCAACAATCTGTGTGTCTACCGCTGCACATCTTGGAGGACCAATGCATTTCCCATTTTTCCATATATAAACAACCTGCAATGAATTTATTCTCCTTATATGAAGAGACGGTCTCTTCCTACTGCAGAGGAATTGTAATCTTTGAGCTGTATACACTACGGAATGTGCGGCTAAACGTTGCAATCATAAATTGCCCTGTGTTAAATGGCGGCCTCTGATGACCTAGCATGCCAACGAGTCCCGAAACCTTGCCACCTTTGTCGAACTGAATATCGATGCCGCCTCCAAACATATCATTGTAGAACCAGACCTTCGAGAACTTGAATCTTGGCAACAGTGCTTCGGGTTTACCAGGAAGCTCGGCAAGATAGGCTCTGACCCTATTGCTTGTGATGTTGAAATATGAGGTAGTGTCAAAAGGTGGTGCGACACCACCTGTACATGCGTAGCCCACTACACTGTCTATCAGTGGTAGTTTGAGCATATAACGGTTCGTGTAGAAGCAAAACTCGTTGTCATTTGGAGGTAAATACAGAGTAGGGATGAAGAGGATATCGAGAGGATGTGCCGGCTTTGTCGTTCCGGGTTCAGTTGGAACGGGATTTGAAATAATCAAGCGACCCTCACCATAACCATCGTTGAATTGAATGTTACATATGGTTACTTTGAGGGTTGTCTGGCGCTTCGCAAGTCCGAAGTCATGAGCGTTGAGTAGGGTCTCATTGACACCCAATTCGGCAAGAGTGACTTCAGGAATAGAAGGGTTATTGAAGATGGAATCAATAAGGGAAGATTGTGGGACTGGGGCTAGGGCTGGTGATGCAAAAGCGAGAGCCAGCTAAGAAGTAAAAAGAAAGTAATGAAGCATTCTCGGATGTGTGATTTGGACTGTCGCAGTGATGGTGATTGTGACTTGTGCCGTTGAAGACAGAAACATGTTTGTGAGGATAGATAGACTATTTATGATTTCAGTAAAACCTTGTTAATGTTAAACCTAACTCTATTATTTTTGTTTATTATTTACTTACTATTGATGAAAGTCCACATTTGTATATCGAAAAGGCACTAGTTTCTTGATTAATACCTATTGCGTTTATGTTTACTGAAACTTGACGCCATGGCACCATATTCTAGGACTTGTTTTAATAGTTTGGTCTAGAACACATTTAGCTATATTTTCAGCTGTGGTATAGTTTACATTGAACACGACTGGACCAAGCAATTCTCTTAGAGAGCATGCGCCTATCAGTTATCTGTGCCTAGGTGGAAGACGGTGAAGTTAAAGTGGCGTATACTGAAGAGCTGAGTGATAAGTCTGGATCAAAGTGCCTTCTTAGTTCCCCAATAACGTTCATAAGATCATGAGGGGCGAGTTCTAGGCCTTTGATATGTCTGATTTTTATCATGTGTACCGATTCCTTGTTGTAACACAATGGCCTGAATTTCACTAGCATTGGTTGTTGAAAACACCACTACAATAGGTAAACTTTCATTGGCTGATCAACAAGAGAGACCTTTGGTAGGAATGCCAGATGATAGGCGGTCGTCAGAGGATGAATTCATAATAATTATGGTATAGTTTCGGTTTGACTGTATTAATCTCAGCGAAAGGTTGCTCGAAGAATCATGTATGCTCACATGCTGGCTAGTGTAAAAAAGTCACCAGAAATGGGAATCAATCGGGAATAACGACTGGGAATGGTAGAAGCGCCATATCACTACTGGCGCCATGCACATAAAACGATATGATAGAATTAAAGTCAACCCTTCTTCAATGTGGACAGATGATATGGAAAACCCCTATGGGGAAAAACCACAACGAAGAGAACAATAACCCGTAGCCATGCTACACTCTATTCAAATCTCTACCCAAGCCCTTGATACTGCACTCCCCATCTGTCACAGTCGTCCCGACGTCGTTAGTGACAGAATGCCTTGATCGATTGGTAGTCGCGAATATCGATACAGTTGTCGCCTTGATGAACCTGTTTTTCAAGTTTCGAGCAGTCGTTCGCCCTATAGATAAAGACTATGTCCTGATTAGCAATCTCTTATCTTGGTAACTGTGGGCTGAGTAACGAACTGCGGCAGGTCTCCGTGATGTGCTTCACGTCCATGAAATCCCTCGGCAAGTGAATACACTCTCCGTCTGGGAAGGAGTCCGTGTGGCCACTGACTCCCCACCCGCAACCAATCTGGTTGGGGAAGGTCTTGATGGTAACAGCGTTCTCTTCAGTTCGCTGGGCAATGATGGCAGGTAGCGAAAAGGCCAAAAGGCAGAGAGATGCGATGTTGAACTGCATATTTGAAAATGGATCGAGCGAGAAGTGTGTAGAAGAAGTAAGAATGTCAAATATTGTAAAGATTTGAGAGTTATGAAAAAAAGAAATCTATCTCCTTGGGTATTTCGTCGCGGTTTATACCTTTTGAAACAGGCGGCCTCACAAGTTACCAGTTTTCACATTGCGCAAGTGTATCACTGTTATCCAGCCCAGAAATCGCGAACCCGATATCTCATGCATGTTACGATAATTGAAAGCCGTGCCAAAACGGAGCTGAAGAACTGAATCTGATTGCGTATTGGAGTACAAAATGTCCATGTAAGACTGGCGGTGAGTATTTACTCATGATGCAGGGTTTCTGGCGTTTGAAGGTGACACTCATTTCCAAATGAATTACCATTTTCTTCCTCGGTGATCCCGAACCAACTGGCGGAGGTCAAGATGGGAGACCAAGATCAAGGCTTTCATAACATTTCAGCTTCATGCAGGTATCACCCGATGTTGTCAGCAGTCAGCATGGCCCACCTAATTACTTTGAGCAGCAGTGTTTAGCAGAATTTGAATGGCATGAGTAAAAAACAATTTGAAACAAAATTACATATCCTGAATGAAAGCCTGATCTAGAAAAGTCTGATGTAAATCGATAATTGCTACCGCTAAGCCGGCGTTCATTGTTGGCAATTGTTAAAATTGTTGATCTTTCATAGCGGCCCAAAACAATGTGTCCTGCATGAAGTAAGCAGGATAATATCGCAGCCTGCGGTCGAGACCCTGATGATGACGCCACAAACGATTCTGACAGCTATTTCATCCAGTAGTCCATCATTCTTCCATTTACCGGCATGGAAACCTCTCGGAGGGTGTCACAGATCAGTAACATAGATCCGGTGGCTGAAAGCAGAGCTGCGGCCAAGTGTCGCAACCTCCGCCATTCGGGCCTCATCAATGTTACTTCTGCAGTACGTAGCAGTCTTGCCGTTGCAACTTGGAAATAATTCGCTTCTATTGAGATTGAATACTTGGCAATTGATACCACGGTGAAGGGACGTTCAAGATTACGTAGGCGTGGGTTACATGCCTTGATGATGCCGCTTCACATGTCGTGTCAAATATCTCCCTCCACCTCCAAGGACATAAAGACTCGCTGGTTTCCTTCTCATCAGGGAAATACCACCAACAATTCACATCATTTACATCTCTTTTCATTACATCCTACATCACTATTTCAAACCCGATTCTCTCAAACCCAACCATCAAAATGACTTCAGATTTCCTCGGCGGTCATCATTGCGCCCAGATGCCATTGAAGTCAGGCGAGGATCGTCTTGCTCTTGAGAAGGAGTACTACTGGCCGAATGGATCGGAGATTGTTGTCAATATGTGGGGGTATGCCATAACTCAGTCTCGATCCTTTGACATTTACTAAGATTTAAACAGACAGAGCGACTTTGTTCGCAGCAAAGTTAAGCAGGTAAACAATCTAACAAGGGACAAGTTCAACCAGGACGTATCCTCCAATATAATTTAAATGCTGATTCAGAGCAGTTCGCGGAAGAATGGACTCGCTATGCCAACATCACCTTCAAATGGATGGAGCGCGACGCCCCAGGAGATTCCGATATCCGCGTCTCTTTTGACCGAGATGGCTACTGGTCGTACATTGGCACCAATTGCCATAATGTCGGTCAGGACCAGCCAACCATGAACTATGGTGGGATGACCGACGACATGAGCGATTTGGAGTTCAGTACAGCTGTTTGTCATGAATTCGGACATGCCCTTGGCTTCATCCATGAACAGGCATCTCCCGTTGCTAACATTCAGTGGAACAAACCGGTAGTGTATGAATATTACAAGCGGGTCTACAATTGGGATCAGAGTGCAGTTGACTTCAACCTGTTTGCATCTGCGAAGCAGGAGGATGTCATCAACTCAAGATACGACCGAACATCTATCATGTGAGTCCCCAATGATCCTGCTCGCGCAATCATATGCTAATTCGGGCCAAGGCAATACTCGTACGATGCTAGCATGACACTCGATGGCTCTTCAGCACCATGGAACCGAGTCATCTCCGACCTTGACAAGGTCTTCGCTATGCGACTGTACCCCAAAGAGGGTATTCAGCGCACTACCACAGACGGTGTCTACTTCATCAACCGTGAGCGCAACGGGTTCGAAGCTTCCGGAATTGCGTACTACTCGAAGTTCGGTAACAATGACGGCCAGCAGCCTGACACCTACGTCGAAGTTTCTAATGGATCCTTCACTTGGTGGGAAAATGGTGGAGAAGGTATTTATTCCATTTCTGGACTTCGTGTTCTGTCTGCGACAGTCTCACACAGATTTGCTAACCAATCACTCACAGCGACCTTCAGTGGAAGCGGACATGTCATCAAGTGGAACTTGGCTGACGATGCTGGACGATCGCCACTCTATACCAGAGTCGGATTTGCGGACAAGGAGGGCGAGAAGTGGAATGTTTATCGCGACGACAACCGTGTGTTGTTCGAGCATGACGGGTGGCAATTTCGAGCTGTTTTCTGGGCCTTTTGAGAACTTGCAACTTAGGTATGGCCGGTAAGAGCTGGAAGATGGTGTTCTCGATTTAGGATAAGCTATGGCATTGAAGAACGATGGGAGAGTTATATAGTGCTTCTGATAGATTGTGAATTGGATATTTTGCATTCCAGAAATCGTCCACATTTTCTACAGCGTTTTAATCTCAAGCCAGAGGAACAATTTCCGAACAGAGCGACATTGAAGTTATGTTGATGAAAGTGCCATGTTGTGGCTCTCAAGTAGCACACATGTCTTCCGCGACTGGTTTGGGGACTGATATCTTATTCAACAGGCATTCTTGTAAATTAAACAAATAATTACACAGCCAAGATTGGGAATAAAGTATGATCTGATCCAATTACTGTTAAGCTCATATCTCTGCAAAGATCGAACGAGTACAATATTCATTAACTGACCCAATAGACTTGTAATACTTTCAGGATTTCTACTCGAACAATACAAGAATTCGTTTCCCAACAACACAACTAAATCACTTTCCTATGGTCACCATCACAATTCTCGACGCCGTCAGCGTCACTCCACCAGTACTTCGACAACCTGATGCGGCTTCATCTTTCTTGCCCCATTTACCAACAGCCATCGCTTTTGCCCGACCCACCATCAACACATTTTCCATCACAAGTCCCCAGGTATCCAATCCAGCCAACACCACCTTCCCCACAGGAGAACAAGCTGTGATACATATTGTGATTGTTGACATCCTGGCGATATTTGAGAAGCTCTCGGGCTATCTCCACCCTGTAGTTACCTGGATAGAAATCGAGTTAATTTCAAAACTGCCCGAGAAGTAAAGCGGCATTGCTTGGGAAACCCGTTTACGGTGGAAAGGAGCTCATACCTTTTTGTATAAGGTTATACCCACAATAGTTGATCCCCGTTGTGCAAGAGGCGGCAATTGCATGATGTGCCAATGTGGCAAGAGTTGATACGAATAATAGAGAGCTCTTCATTTTTGCAGGTGTTGGTGAGGATTAGATGTAATAAGAAACTTCAGTCTTTGATGTCCTTGTAAAGATTTGGATTTTAGATACAGAAATTGCGTTGGCGGGGGACATCCTATATAGCTTCTTCTGACATTGATTTCCCATAATACTCCCATTTTCCTGTGGTAACGTAGTAACGCAAAGAGCGGAAAGCTAAATCACAGATGGTCACAAGATGTAATGCATTTCCTCACATTGTTGCTGGGCTGTGTTGTTCTACAGAGGGGCAATGGCATAAGCTTTGCGGTTAATCCTAGTGAGTTTGATATCATTGGACAAGACAAGAAACATATAAGCTTGATTTCATTTCACATGCAGTCAGCTTCAATTCTGAAGCGGCTGAGGTCGGCACTCCCGCAAAAGTTACCTTTCAGCCAAAAAAAAATTTCTCACTCTACTCCGCAGTTAAAATTTTGTGTCATGTCATTTGTCCAAGTTCAAGGGTCGCTTACCATCTGCTGCAGATACACGACACTGATGTCAGGCGTAAGCTTGGTCATGTTTCAGCTACTCCGCAACCCTGAATTCTTGGCTTATTACATTGAGGCAGTATCCACACAGAGCTTCTCAGGACTAACATGTAGAGTAAATGGCGGGAATTGAGCTTACGGAATGGCTGCAATGAAGCTTGTCACGGAGTGGCCGCTGCAGGGAATCCACCAGGCAAAGGAACGTTGCGATGCCAACAATGTGCTCAATGCTGCCGTTTGTGTTGTCCAAGGATTGAGGTCATCAGAAAGTGTTTCTATAAGTAAACTCGATTCCTTCAAGGTTGAGGGTCTCATCTTCAGTAGACACAGCAATCAAGCCACATAGCCACCATCTCAAAGGACAACAATCCAAGTTACTTCATTACAACATCTCTCTTCAATCACAAACATTCAACCCCACCATCGCAATTATGAGACTCGCAGCTATTATCGCTGCCACTGGTGTCATCTTCACGGCTAGTGTCAGTGGCCTCGCCTGCAAAGACGGCATCAAATACTGTAGCTATAACCTAAACAGCGGAGGTCATTGTATGTTCCTTCTCCCTACCCAAAGTCCATCCGTCACCAAGCATCATTCGCTAACTATTCAACTTCAGTCTGGACTGAAGACGAGATTTGGTCTCAGCTTCAATCCGAGGGCCTTCCAGATGGTTATACCAAGGGTCACATACAGCATACGCTTTTCAAATGTCAGGACCGCTGGTATTGGTCCAAGGCCCACCTCTATTATGTCGAGTGGTGTGCCAACAGCTGCCAGAATGGTGGGGGTGGGAAGGATGATCTTTGCAGACCTCATGCAAACGACTGATTGCTCGTGAATGGAATTAGAGGCTGGCATCTGCGATTAAGGATATAAAAGGGAATGATTTAAGCTTGCAAGATAGTTCCTAATAGACGACTTGCCTTCTGTGTTTTTATATGCCCACAGCCCCTCGGTATTGATGCAAACAAACTTCTTTCCAAGCTTACGTGTTGGTTAAACGGCCTCGTCGGTAGTAAAGACATTAGCCTCCACATTTGATAGTACATGCACAATTCATTCAAGATGCACAGTCTGAGTAGCATAAATCGTCGTTTAGTCTCGTCTTTTAAACTTTTATCAGTTCTTTTATCTAGTGCCCCGAAGATGGCTTGGGCCAGACTAGTCTTGATGAACAATCATCTATCTATGGTCTACGGCGACTTCTTGTGTCCATTCTTCCCACGTCCCTTGAAGCTCCAATCGATTTGGTTTGCCATCTTGACCTCAACGCCAAGCTCATTAGCAAAAGCTCGAACCAGGCCAGGGTTCTGTTGGAACCAACGTCCAGCCCTCACAACATCAATACCAGACTGCAAAACCTCCTCAGCGAGATGTCCAGTCTTGATTCCGCCAACAGCTGAAACAAGAACGCTATCTCCCACGGCCTTCTTGACCTGTTTGGCAAGGTCTACCTGGTAAGCAGGACCGGCCTTGATAGCAATGGCAGACTTGGGATGGATACCACCTGAACTGACGTCCACCAGATCGACTCCGTGCTTGGGTAGGATTTGCGCGAGTTTGCAAGTCTGCTCCACTGTCCAGCTCTCAGGGAACTCGTCCTTGAACTGAGCGTCATACTCGAACCAATCTGTTGCACTGACACGGACCAGGATGGGTGTGGTTTCGGGAATTTCTCCCCGGATGAGATCAATGATCTCCAAGACGACTCTGATACGGTTCTCGAAGCTGCCACCATACTCATCGGTTCTTTGGTTACTGACTGGACTCAAGAACTGGTGAAGCAGGTATCCATGAGCTGCATGGATCTCGATGACATCAAAACCAGCGCGGATGGCTCGTTTGGCTGCAGCCAGAAAGTCATTCTTGAGTTCCTCGATATCCTCCTTGGTGAAGGCCTTGGGAACAGGGTTCACGCCAGCTTCTTGTGCGATGGCAGAAGGAGCAACAATGTTGTCTGGCCAGCCACCGACTTCCTTAGCGGCAACAGCGTTGATGCTCAACCACGGAGATACACAACTAGCCTTACGACCAGCGTGCGAGAGCTGAATACCAATCTTCTGGCTTTGGCTGTGGGCAAAAGTAGTGATGCGCTTCAAAGGCTCGATTTGTCCATCTTCCCAGAGACCAACGTCCTGAGGCGTGATGCGACCGTGGTTTTGAACAGCGGTGGCCTCTACCATGGACAGTCCCGGGCCTCGTTGGATAATGCCTCCGAGATGAGTCAAGTGCCAATCAGTAGCATATCCATCTTTGGCGGAGTATTGACAGAGAGGGGCAAGAAAGAGACGGTTTGGGAATGTGACGCCTCGGATGGTGATGGGTGTGAAAACCTTGGTTGAGCCGCTGGTCTGTGTGCCTGTTGTAGAGTATAAGCCTCAATTACCACTAAGATGATAATTCTTTTGCTTCTTACCTGCTGGAGGGTCTTGAGCAGGCGTGTAGTAGGGAGCCCCTTCAGCCGCGATGTTGTCAATAATCTCATAAGCCATGATTAATCACTTTGGAACAACTTGTACAATTTCAACAAATATTCTACAGTATTATTCGCTCTAATATACGAATTCTCTCACTTCCAGTGTGACGATATCGTCCCCACATAACGACCTGTGTTGATTGTGTTGGTTTAACCGTGTTGGTTCTGCATCGCCATTACTAATGGCATTTTCAGTCTGATTACAAATCCATTTCTTCCAAGCTTGTTTTCTAGCTTTTCGGCTAGACGGCTTGTTAGCATGGTATCATGTTACAATCTGCACGGCAAATGCTCCGAGTGTCGATCTTGAACCACATTGAAATTGCACCGAGTCGGAGCGATATGCACTGCACCGCTTGTAACCAACATGCAACACGTGTACGTAAATTCACATGCAGGGACATGACTAGCGTTACATGGGTACCAAACCTTGTTTTTGGCCATAACGTTACTGTCAATGAGAAAACAGTTGTGTCCACTGAGGAAACAAATTCCCCTCGTCTAAAACCCTGGCTGTATAACTCTACTGGTGCGGGACCGACACCAAAGCCGACTATTTCCTCAGCAACAACACAGAACTCAACATGTCGTGGAAAGCAATCGCAAAGGCAGCTCAGGCTGAAGTTTTGGATGCAATTCCGACCAAATGGAAGTTGGATCCTGCCAAGTACCGGACTTTGACCGATGTAACTAGCGTTCCTCGAGAATGCGGCATCTTATCCGATGCGCAGCTTAGCATCACTGATCTCACGGCCTTGGAGGTTGTGAAGCGCATCGAGTCTCGTGAACTTACGGCAGTCCAGGCGTTGGAAGCATTCGGTGCGCGGACTGCCATTGCCCATCAGCTTGTGAGCATGACTTTATTCAGTATTTTACTTTAATAACAATGACTAGGTCAATTGCTTGATGGATTGGTTCTATGAGGACGGTCTGCGACAAGCCGAGGAACTTGACAAGAGCTTCAAAGCCACTGGAAAATTGAAGGGGCCATTGCATGGAGTTCCTGTTGCTTTAAAGGTACAGTGAGACATTATCTTCAACATCGAGATGATTATGCTGATAGTGAAAATAGGACTTCCACTTTGTCGCTGGTCGACCTACCACTACAGGTTATGTTTCAAGACGGGACTTCCGCCCTGAGCATGATTCCGCACTGGTCAAAACCCTTCGTGATGCTGGTGCTGTCTTTTACTGCAAAACAACCATGCCTCAGTCAGGAATGGCTATTGAGACCGTGAGTAATCTTTGGGGACGAACTCTCAACCCGTACAACACTGCCTTGTCAGCTGGTGGCAGTTCCGGTGGCGATGCCGTCCTGGTAGCTCTAAAAGGCACTCCCATCACTCCATCCACTGACCTCGGAGGTTCAATCCGTGTTCCAGCAGCCTTTAACGGGCTGTATGCCATCCGTCCTACCTCTGACCGCATTCCCAAGGGCGGCATGGATAATATCAACAGTGGTCAAATTTCCATCAAGCTATCCTGTGGACCGATCTGTCATTCCATGGAGGATCTTGAATCTTTTACGAAACTTATCAATGCTTACCCTGAGAATCAGAATGATCCCACTTCTGTCCCTGTCCCATGGAAGACCGTCAAGCCGATTGAGGGTAAACTCACCATTGGATTGATGAAGTGGGACAAGGTCGTGATGCCTCATCCGCCTGTTATTCGAGCCCTTGAGCATACCAAGCGAACATTGGAGAAAGCTGGGCATGAAGGTACACTCGTAACTACAAGTAACTCAAGCAATGCTAACTCACTTCTCAGTTGTCGAGTTTGACGTACCATTTGACTGCTGGGACGCCATCCAGACAACGGTTAGTGTTTGTGTCGCGCAATAGAAACGTTTCTGACAAAAGTACAGTTCGACACCTACTACCAGTCTGGGCACAGCGGGACACTGTCTACGCTCGAGGCAACAGGCGAGCCTCTCATCCCTGCTTTCGAAGACTTGATCAAGGTCTTTGGAAGTAAAGAGATAAGCGCTGCAGAATCACAACAGGTATGCATATATGATCACCGTAAAACATCGTGTGTAATTACTTACAAGACGATAGTTGAATGTCAAGGCTAGAATCTTTCGGGAAAAGTTCCGTGACGCATGGGATGCCACAACTAAACTAACCAGCACTGGTCGTCCTGTCGATGCACTAATCTGCCCTACAGCTCCCGCTGTTGGATATCCTCACGACTTCAATGTCTACTGGGGGTACACGTCACTGTTCAATCTTTTGGACTACCCGTCTGTTATTTTGCCGGTGGCCAACTTCAAAGTTAACCCTCAGGATGACCCGGTTGCCTCCAACTACAAACCGTTGGAGACGAACCCCTACGATAAGCCAAACCATGAACTCTGTGAGTTATGACTATGATCTGACTTTATAAGTGTAATACTAACGATATTTGCGTGCAGACAAACCCGAATTGTTCTCATCCCAACCATCCACTATTCAAGTCGTTGGTCGCCCTTTCCAGGATGAAGAGCTTATCAAAGTATCTTCAGTTATGGATGACTTACTTCGTGCTATGTAGAATAGTAATGTTAGGGCGATAGGTAGATTGAGATTGCAACTATTCAGAATTAGATAGGACAAACTCACGTATCTTGTGAGGCATGAATAATCTTGTGATAAATCGTTATGGTAAAAATGCCGTTAAAACCGAGTCATAGCGCATTCTCTATGTTCTTTGTGTGAATTGTTCAATAGATACAAGGTCTAGGTGATCACTTATAAACGACCACATTGGCCACTGGCTGACCTTCGGTAAAGCGTTGGCTTTTTCAAGCTAAGCTTTCGTCAGTCCATTGTGTTTCAGAGGAAGTCGCTTCTAACTCCGAAAGCGTCAATGCAGACCCCTGCTGCATAGACGACACGGAGTGTATCTCTCGGAGAAAGTATCATGTTCCGGGGACTCCGGCACCGAACGGTGGACGAACTCCGTTGATAAGAAGTGCGTAGCCGCCGGCTACCACCATCATTTGCACCCGAAGATCTTGGAATTAATGCTCCGAATCAATATTCTGCTTAGTAAGGGATGAATGCCATCTACTCTTTTGAACATGTTGATCAACAGCAATATTCAGTATAAAAGCAGCCGTCAATCAACCCCGATATACTGTCAATAGATCTCTATCACAACCAGTTGAAGAAGTCACTTTAAGCATTCCTTCGAAATGGCCATGTTCACTGTCCTTCCCTTGATCTGGCTCGCCCCCTTGGGCTTGATCTCTTTATTCTTCTACTACATCATTCCCTATTTCTGGAACTACCGCCATCTGCGTAGCATTCCTGGTCCACTCTTTGCACGTCTTTCCAATTGGTGGCTTGTTTATGCATGCAGAGAAAAGTCACGTTGGAAATACGTAAACGACGCGCATACACGTTACGGTCCCGTGGTTCGCATTCAACCCAACCACGTCAGTATCGCAAATGAAGAAGTCATAAATGCGATCTATGGCCATGGAAATGGAATGCTGAAATCGTAAGTAAATACAATATTCTGGTAGTTGTGTATATGCTAACGACTAGAAGATCCTTCTATGATGCTTCTGTCATTACTACCTACAGTATCTTCACATCTAGAGATCGTGCTGAGCATTCTCGAAAGAGAAAGGTTGTATCACACAGTTTTGCACCACAGTCCATGCGAAACTTTGAACCGTTTATCCAACAACATCTCAATGTCTTCTTACAGAAGTGGGACGCCATGGCAGCCAACGAAGCAAAGTTTGACGGATATGCCGACGTTGAATCCCGTGTTTGGCTGAAGTAAGTGGCACCCATCGAAATACTAAGAAACCTTATCTGACTTACTAGCTATCTTGTCCTTGATATCATCGGCGATCTCGCCTTTGGTGCCCCCTTCGGTGTTTTAGCGAAAGGTTCAGAAGTTGTGGACTTTGAAACAGAAAAGGGTCCAAGCTCTCTGCCCGTCATCACCAGTCTCAGCACCAGAAGTGAGATTGCGGCTACAGTCGGAGCATTGCCTGAACTCAAGCCTTACCTCAAGTGGAGCCCTGATCCTTTCTTCCGTACCGGTTTCAATGGCATGATCAACCTGCGTACTCTTGGCACATCTCGCATTACGGACAGACTGAACAACCCGCCCGGTGATGAACGTGAGAAGGATCTTCTCGAACGTGTGCGTGAGGGTCGAGATCACAAGGGTCAGCCGTTTGGAAAGGGAGAGCTCATCGCTGAGGCTTTGACTGTGCTTATTGCTGGAACTGATACTACGAGTAGCACCATGGCAGCGTTGCTGTATCACGTGGTGCGAACTCCCGGTGTATTGAAGAAACTTCAGGCCGAATTGGATGAAGCTATTCCCGCCGACGTATCAATCCCCTCCTTTGAAATGGTCAAGAACCTGAAGTACCTCGGTTTTGTCGTCAACGAAGCCTTGAGGCATCACTCCACCATCAGCCTCGGTCTTCCTCGCTTGGTCCCTGAAAATGGCAACGGCGTCACAATTGCCGGATACCACTTCGCTCCTGGTACTGTTCTCAGCATCCCAATCTACACTGTTCATCATCTCAAGGAGGTGTGGGGACCGGATGCGGATGAGTTCAAACCGGAGAGATGGGAGGATGTAACGCAGCGACAGAAACAGGCCTTCATCCCGTTCAGCCATGGCCCCCGGGCTTGTCTTGGCCGGAATCTTGCCGAGATGGAACTCAAGGTTATCACTGCCACTTGGGCAAGACGGTATGACTTGATCATGAGAGACGACACGATGGAGATTTTGGAGGGCTTGGCTAGGAAGCCTGAGGCTGTCAACGTTGGAATTAGACGTCGGATGTAGGGTTTGATAGGGACTCTGTACTTCCAAGGTAGTAGTCGGCAGTTCTTTGTAGCGTAGCAACATACATATTATCATGCTACATTAAGTCCAGTTAATCCCATTCTTTCATTGGCTAGTCATGAGTTCCATCGTTGAAAATTTCGTTTGGTTACAGTTAGACCAGTCCGCTTAGGACACAGTCCGATTGCATATGAGGTGGCGAGTCATCCAAGAAGGATGCCCTTAACAATACGGTACCAGTAGTTCAACAATAAAAAATAATAGAGTTCCAAGTAAGGCCAAAAGACCCTTATCAATCACAAAACTCTAGCAGAATAAAGCTGTGGAATTTTTCATCCGATTACATATAGAAGGTAACTAAATATCGTGGAATCACTATTGTTCTTCAATATAAGCACATTTAAGTTTCAACTTGGCAGATAGAGCATCCGTTGTACTTGGCGAAATTAAGGCAAACCAGTCGTCAGAGACTTGCGTGTTAAGTGTTACAGAATACAACTACGTACTCGATGAAGTAAAGTTGAAGTAACCTTTTGATTCTACCATTCATGACTAAGCAACCAAATATTCTGATACCTTGAAGACAGGATTAACCCTTGACTCTTCAATTCTTAGTCAGACGGAAACAGTCCGAACCTTACGTCCGGCACACACTCTTGTCACAGTCTTAGTACGTAAGTCTAATGCAAGCCACGGCGGGAACGGGAACAGGAGACCAGGGGTGTAATTAGCTTGACAGCGACAAAAGACGTCAGTCATATAACAAATAAGCATGTGACAGTCAATGTAGACACTTCAACACATTGAATCAGATATCCCAATTTGAATTAATTAAAGAATCCGCTACGCTAAACATTCTATCTCGGTGATCTTATCTCGCACAGATTCCAATAGACCCATTGCGCTGGAAAGACTTTCCCCTTCAACAGCCTGACCCTTGAGTAATTCCAACAACGCTTGTCCTTCTTTACCACCAAGTAGCAAAGGTCGATCAGCGGATTGATGTGAAGATAAATCTTTCGAAATTCGCCAATCGTCTGGAAGTCCCAAAGCCGCTTCAACAGAGCCGATCTTGTGTTGCATCAGCTGTGCAAATGATCGACCGACAATGTTTTTCGGTGACGGGATAACAAACCCACTGAGAGAAATAACCGGGGTGGAATCAAGGACGAAAGTCCTGACAGCTAGGTTGCTTGATGCTTGATCAAGAACATATGAGAATAGGTTGTTGTAAACACAGACCAACTGCAGATAACATGAAATGGCAGTCAAGGAGTAGCAAATAAGCATCTCTTTGGGAAGAGTTGGGACTTCTTGTCGCTCTCTTCGCTTGACGGCATTCCTCAATATTTCAAGGACATTTTCAAACTCTGAAATAATCTCAAAAGTACCGACAAGTGGGTTGAATGACCTACTTGCCTCACAAAGTGATTCTGGGGTTTGGAAACCAAACGAGGCACTTTCCAATTTCAAAACAGCTGTGATATCCCATGAAAAGGACTGTAACTGGACCAAGTGTTTTGAAAGGCTCTGCTGGAGTCCAGAGAGCTGAATACCTGGGTCGCAGATTTCATTGCGGATCTGGCAGGGGAACAAGCCGGTTGGTGCGGCAAAATCTCCAGAAGCGGACCACGAAGCGCACGGAGGTGGAGGCTCAACCCTGGTAGATTCTGCGAAACTGAACAAAGAACTGGGTATTTCGGGGACTTGGTCTGCCCCGTTGCCGCTTAGCGAGAACATGTTCATGTCGCCCCAGTCAATGTTCATGTCGAGCAGGCCTTCCAAAGCATCTTCGGAAGAGGAAGCGAACGATCCGTTGCGCGGGACTGAGATAGAGTCGCTATCATCGTGAACCAACGTTGGTGCGGGTGTAGGCGTCTGAGTCGGGGGGGTTGTATTGCTGGGAGGGCTGCGTCTGCTGGACGAGTTGGTTCGTCCAGATGGTCGACCTGGGGTTTTTCGCAAATTGACAACGCATTCTTCTCGCGCTTGGGAGCATCGAAGACAAGAGTCGGTCCTATTGTCAGGTTCGCGGATGCATTTGAGCTTTTGGCCTCTGCAGCGCTCACAAGCTGATCGACGCTTCAACATTGCTGATGAGTGTGTGTATTTGTGTAATGACCAGTGTGTGATAAGATGAATGAACCAAAGCTAGGTAGTAGATCGCCAAGATGTTCTTATCAAACAAGGAGATTGATATTATCAAATACTTTGGAATCTGAGAGATGATAATAGAGGGACGTTGGTGGTACAGTAGCACCCCAGATTTTTGAAGATCAGGTCAGATAACAAATGACTCGGTAGTTCATATTCGACGCGCGGAAATTCCCAAGCATGGCGTTTCTGGTCATTTCTATACGTCTGTTTACGACCCTAAACAATATCACTCAAACTGCGACTCTCCTTTTGGCCAGGGACAGATGTTGCAAAGGGCCCTTCTATATGCAATGCATCTACGCGGAATTATGTCGAATACTGCTAGGTAGCTAAGGTAACTGCGGCTCAACTGGCTTGAAGCATGGGTCTGAAGTGCCGATCCTTAGCGTCCTTCCTCCATGGCGTGCACGGTAAGGTAATTCTTACATATTATAACGTCAAAATAGACTTTACTACAACAGGAAGGATATTGGGCCATAAATTTCTGGTACTTTCTTTCGTCTTTTTTCTGTTTTCTAGCAGAACAGAAGCTCAACCCGCGTATAGTTTTATTTATAGAGTATATTTCGGACTCGCTAGCTATGAGCGAAAACCTTCTCAGTTCTACAGTTAACCTATTGGCGATGGCAATCGTTCTCTTTGTGTATATGATTTACCGTGAATTGACGAAAAAGGTAACTAGCCCTTGTATAATTAAAATGCCGATGAGCCTTTGGCGTTAGTAATGTAGGATCAATACAGACCAGGGTTCAATTAGATTAGTTGTCTCTTCTCTTACCGGCATAACGTTGCAGCGAACAGGGGTTCAGGGCTTACCAAGCCTGTCATGTTGATCTGCTCCGCCCGGTGGTAACCACACGGAGCACTTGCTCGTTGCAGCTGAAGGTAGCCCTGGACCATGAGCAAATTTATAGTGGTCAATAATCTCTTATCTTTGTGAAGATCAGTCCACGATTATTTATGTTTAATAACTAAGTTATCAAACTCTTTTCATCTCGCTTGAAGTTCCATTGCAGCAATAGAAATACAACTATAGCAGATTCAATACATCCAATACAAAAGAGTTGTCTAACGGCGTGAACCAGCATTGAAAAGCCGTGGCTTTGGAAGTACAAGTTTCACCCCCACGAAAATAGTTTCAAGCCGAGATATGCGTAGTAAATTACGAACTTCGGGCCGCTTGCTCGCCTTCGTCATCCAATTATGAATCTTGGCCTCGGCACGGGAGCTAGAGACAGGACAGGGATGGGGAGAGCGGCCCGTTCCTGATGGCACTAGGGGAGACTCCCACCCTGTTCGCCTGACGCGTAACATAAAGGCAGTGGGGGCTAAACTTTAGCAAAGGAGGAGGATGAGCAACTGTAGAATGCAAATCGCTGCTCGTCAAAGGAGACTTGTTTCAGCTCCATGTAGATCCTTTACTAGATCTTAAGAATGGAGAGTTTTTTTTGGTCAGATAATTGAGAGAAAAAAGAGTGAGAAAGAAGACATGTTTACGAATAATTACGCTAAGATGGATTTAGGACAAAAAAAGAATACTAAATCCGATAGACTCTCCGCGGAAAGACAAGGGTATAGGCCCTTTACGGCATGTTGCGGCATGACGAAAAGCTTACTGTATGCCACCATGACGTAAAGTTAAAATGTTCAAACCCGGTATCCGTACCATGTCATTCCCATCGGGTGCTACGACACTACGTCTCGGGCTGCGTACGCGAAAAGCTTGTTAAATACTCCGCTCGGATACGCATCCGCAGTCTCCCTGAGTCGTGTCAGTTTCCTCTTTTCGAATCCCCATAATCAGGTCAAATCTTGTCTCTGTATCCCTTGATAGAGAATGGACAGCTGTGAAGAAATCATGCAGGTATGCTATGGTAGTAAATTCGTTTGTGTTTGTCAGCACAAGTTGAAAATTCTCGTTGTTGTGATCCGTTTTGGGTCATGACTCATTTTGTCAATATGACATATGACAAAGCTTTGCGATCACTTCTTGGCGAAAATGCTTGTCGGAATAACGCGCAGTCCCAGGGGTTATGGATCTCTAGCCAAGAAAACATGCAACAAGAATATTTGCTACATTGATATCACAATTATCTATATCTACACACAGTCATTGGCTAACCCTATCATCTCAAGATTTTTCAGTAACAAAGCAAACACCAATGATAGGTGTGGAAGCGTACAGGTGTGATGCTTGCAGCCCCTGTTACGATGACCACGTTGGTAGTGAGTCCACTTCCAGGGCCATGGATGAAGTGATCTAATCAACAAATACCAACCAATCAAAGCATGGAACCAAGTATTGTAATGGATAAAGGAGTGAATTGCAATTTTAACTAGGTAACTAGTGTGATCCTTCGCAAAAATAAGAAATCTTCCATCATTCCGCCATTATCCTCCGACTTCACGCCTCCCCGAATCAGCCCTAAAAAGACCCAACTTAGAAGGTGGCCTGAAGCTCTTGCGCCATACCACCCGAGAGTGTCGTCTGCTGCTTCTGGATGACATGGGGCATCTCATACATAGCGTACTTCTTGGTGTACCACTGCTTAGCATTCGACTCATCCTCATCGCTGTCCTTGAACTCAGTCGAGTCAGAAGCGCGCAGGAAGTAAGAGATAGAGTATCGGTCCTCAATCTGAATTCCTCCGAGAGGAAGAACGCGGTGCAGGGCAGACTTGAAGCGCTTGCCCGAGAGGAACCGAAGAGTGTCGCCGACGTTGACGATGATCTGATTGGGGCGAGGCTCGACGTACTCCCAGGCACCGTCGGCAGGGGAGAAGACCTGGAGTCCCCACTGAGGCGCATAGAGGATCGTCAACGTTCCGATGTCCGTGTGCATGTTCTGGCCGACCTTGTTGGGGTCCTGAGCGCCAGGGGGGTAGTGCAAGAAGTACAGGGTGCTCTTGGAGCGACAGTCGTCGCGGTGGTGAGTCTCGAAGCGAGCATCGCCCTTGAGGTTGAGACCGTCGGAGAGACAGTCGAGGAGGAGCTTGGAGATGAAGTGGCAGGATGAAGCGAACTGGTCAAACAGGGGAAGGTTGTCCGATACAACATCAGGGAGGGCCCATCGTCCATCGAGCTCACTCTTGCCGATCTGATATTGTTAGAAAATGATCCATAATTTTGATCAGGGACATAAAGCTTAAACATACCTTGAGAGCCTCGAAACCATCCTTCTTGGACTCGATGGAGCCAGACTGGTTACCCACGGCCTTAAATCTGTTTAGACTGTGTTAGCGATGATCAGCCCCGATGTTGCATCTGAGACTTACCCGTGCGCAAGCGAAACAGTGGGGGTCTGGAGCTTCTTCTCGATGGGCTGCTTGAACCAGTCCTTAGTGGTGCTGTCGATCGTGTAGAGGTCGTTCCAGAACTTCTGAGACGCGGCACTCTTCAGGTCGAGATAGAAGAATCCATCCTTTTCACAAGACTCAATGAGGCGCTTAAGCTCAGCCTCATCCTTGTCGAAGAGGTTGTCAAAGGTGATAGTGTTGAGATTCGCGGTGCGAACGTCTCTGTACTCGGCGGGGCGGCTTGAGGCAGTCATTTTGAATAGTAGAATGTGTTTAAAGGTGTAAGTGATTGAGTGTTTGTTGTTGTTGTGATTGTGTTGTGAGTGATGAGATGATGATTCGATGGAGGTGAAGTCATATTATATATCAAAATTATGGTACACATATCCTTCATATTCATTGTCATAATATTCGGTATATCGCAGTCGGCGTAGATTGCTTCTCATTATTCCGTAGCCGGTACCGAAAATGGTTCGAGAAACGCGTCTCATCAGTCGGACAATTTCATTATTGAGTTGGTTGTGACACTGATCATCTTCGTTTACGGACACAATGTATGCTCGCTCCTACGCACTTTCGGAACGAGCAACTTCGGCGAAAGAAAACTAACATGGATCAGCGGCGACTATACAGCTGCACCGAATGAGTCGGCAGATGTGGCCCTGTAACGCAAGCTGATCGAATGATTTCCGACACGTCGAGGATCTCAATTCAGATCACAGACCCCTGCATTTGAATAAGCTTTGCCAAGGTCACATATCTATGGTGCCGAGACGTGTCTACTCACGGTATTGGATCTGCAGTGTAGCACGATGCGGCAGACGTGTCTTTCCGTTTCGGGTTCATTCAGAATGAGTGCCGAAATATTCTGCGCCAAGCAGGTCAAACATCTACAACGCCAAGTCGCATGTCGACCTGCCAGCATGCATGAAGTTGTGTGACATACACATTCTTCTATGAGTTATGAATTGGAAACGCGATACAGATCAAGATAACAAGCACAAACTAATATAAACCAAATAAACGTTATTATTATTGAGAATGTTTTTGTAAATTAATAAAAGTCATGATTCAGCTAACAATTCAAAGAAACACAAAAAAAAGTAAAGATGGTGGGATAAATAACAGATATCTTGATAGCTTCATCCAAATCGCTTCTACATACAAACATCAATGCTGTGCTCCAGGACCCTCAACCATAGCAATAGAAACACCCTTCATGCCGTCAAACTCCCTGTAGTCCTTCATCCCCAAATTCTTCCCAAAAAGATGCATCTTATCAGTTGTCAGAAGCATCACTCGTCTAAGATGAGGCCAACCCTGCAAAGCCTCGTTTAAAATCTGAAGCATCCAGCGACCACGTCCACCTCCTTGATGCTCTGGCAGAATGTACACATCGGTTAGGTATCCAAATGTGACCCCGTCTGTGATCATTCTGACCAATCCAACCTGCTCCCACTCCTCAATCTTGTATTCTGCACAGTGAATGATGTTAGCCAACCTTAGTCACTAAGCTTATTCTAAATCCAGTTTCACATACCAACTGTCGGCCCGGTGCCATTCATTTCTGAAGATCTTTTACGATAAAGACCAAAACATATTGAACTCCGAAGGGCATCCCAGAGTGCATCGGCCGGAAGGTCTCCGGCCCACCAGACCATGTCCGAGCTCAGCGCAGCATTGATGGCATCAACCTGGAGAAGAGCAGGGTCTGTTGAGACCAGGTAATCACCGCGGGTCCAGTTTTGTGGCTTTGTAATGTTTATCATGGTTGAGTGGTGTGATAACAAGGATATCGGGAGCCTTTCCGCGGAGTGTTGAAGCAGGCCGGGCATGAGGATGGCTAAATATGTTCAGAAACACTCGTTTCTGGATAGATTTAGTCAATACATGCATCGGAAGAACATTTTGTCGGCGAGAATATGATGCCGAATGTGAAGGGTCTGTAGAGGATTCATGAGGGTTGACTCCGACCCTGTCGGCACTTGCACCATGCAGGGGATACTGGCTCGCCATCGGTCCATTTCTTCGGTCTTGCATCTCCGACGGCTAGACTCATGTCCGAGCCCCGATACAATGAGACAGGTTTAGATTGATACGAGCTGGTATCAGCTAAGCGGCTTCCAAGATGGGTGTAAGGCTCACGAGTTGTATAGTAGTCACTGGGATGAATGTTGATGAAGAAACTTTGTAAATTCCATTGTGATCAACAGCTTTCGGAATTCGTCCAAACGTATATATAATTAGAACAACCGATTAGTTATTGTCTTCACTTGTCAATCTGTACTATCTCTGTCCAGTTTATCTCTGTTCAGTTCTTTTTAGGCGGTATTGCTACAATTATCTAGAAAGACCCATTTCAAACCACAGTACCCTACACTCACAAAGCCTCAAATATGGATAACGGACTCTCTAGAAGACACGAAATATCAGAGGTAAGCGAGGACGCTCATACCCTGTGTTAAACGAAGTTAACAACTCCATCTAGCTACTACAACTAGTAGACAGCACAACAACAAGGGCATTCCATACCTCGAATGGAAGCCCCAAGTCTGATTGTCGTAACGACAGCAAGCCATTGAAGCGTTATGAAGAGCTTTTCGGTAGCTTCCCAGCAGAAGGTCTTGGAACTTCCGGTTTCAAGGATGCTATCGACCTCATCAGCCGTAACTCAGTTGATAACGCATCACCTGGTTTCCTGGGTAAGCTCGTCTCGGCTCCTTCTGCTCCAGGTATTGCTTCAGATTTGTTCCTGTCCATCTTGAACAACAACGGACATGTTCAGCGAGCTGGTCCCGCTCTCACAGCGATTGAGAAGCATACCAGTCTTGAGCTAGCCAGGCTTTTTGATCTTCAAGGCCCACATGCAGGAGGTGTCACTGTTCCAGGTGGCGCTGCTGGTAATCTTATGGCTATGCTTGTTGCACGGAACATTGTTGCCCCAGAGTCAAAACAACGAGGTCTTACGCCTGGCGAGTATGCCATCTTTGTTTCAGACGCCGCACACTACTCAGTCTCAAACTCGGCCAATGTCATTGGTCTTGGAAATGACTCTATCATCCGTGTCCCTGCACTGGATGATGGAACGATGGATGCTGATGCTCTCCAACGAGCTGTTGATCAAGCCGGCAAAGATGGCAAGAAGCCACTGCTGATTGCAGCTACCTCCGGAAGTACAGTCAATGGTGCTTTCGATCCTCTCGACAAGATCGGTGAGATTGCGCACAGAGTCGGGGCATGGTTTCACGTCGATGCTTGCTGGGGGGGAGGTGTTGTGTTCTCCGATAAGCTGAAACATTTGATGAAGGGAAGTCACCTTGCTGATAGCATCGCTTTCAACCCCCACAAGCTCCTCGGAGTCCCTCTTGTTTGTGCATTCCTTTTGGTGAATGACCTACGAACGCTGTGGTTGGCAAACAAGCTCAATGCTGGTTATCTCTTCCACGACGATGCCCCCAAGAAGAATGGCGTCAGTTCTGAACAGAGTGCCAACACGAACGGGAGCGAAAAAGAGAGCTGGAGACATTCCAAGCTTCTTGACACCGCCCCTGACGTCATGAAGATCAACGATCTCGCTTCATTGACCATCCAGTGTTCTCGTCGACACGACGCTACCAAGATGTTTCTCCACTGGCTCTACTACGGCACAGCAGGCATTGCCCGTGAGGTTGAGCAAGCAGTCGACAGCGCCAAGCACCTTGCCTGTCTTGTTCGAGACCATCCACGCTTTGAGCTGATCTGGGATCCTGAACAGGTTTTCGCCCAGGTCTGCTTCTATTGGAAGTCAGCGTCCACACCTGAAAAGTCTGGAGAAACACTGGCAGAGATCAACAGTCGCAACACGCGAGCATTGTTCCAGGGGATTGAGGAAATGGGTTGGAAGGTGGACTTTGCTCCTGGAAAGGCCAAGGGAGAGTTTCTTCGCATCGCTTGTAATCGTTTGACTACGCGTCAGACTGTTGAGAAGATCGTGTCGGAGTTGGTGGAGTTGGGAGAGTCTCTTGGTCTATAGATTGATAATAGTTGAATTGAATGCTTTGCAATATCATTTTATTGGCCCGTTATTTTATGTCTAGCAATTTTTGTCTTCTACCTTCATATTGTATCTGTATGGATAGAGACTCGTTCGATTTAAAAGAGATATGAGCTTAACAGTGAATCCTCGTACTGCAACAATAATATTATATCGGTATGAAATGTTTAAGCTATTTTAAGTAGATGACTTAATTTCCCCTAAGTGGCTTCAAACATTTCTCTTATGTGGTGGTTATATTTTATCTTCTTAATTTAACATTGATTTCGTTCACTAATGTGTAGCTCATACTTGACTTCATAACATTCGCACTACAAAACAGAACTTGAATCACGTGTTAAGAAGCCTTTATATTTCCACCATAACGAAGTCAGGATACCCTGAACTTCACAAATGTTTCTTATTTCCTTGTTCATATAGTTTATTCTACAACAAACGGCTCTTGATGAAATCTCGTCAGTCGTAGAGTTCACTCTCAGATACATTATCATGAGGAATCTACCCTACAATCCATTGGAGAAACTCTCTTTCGAAACGGTAAACCCGTCCTATTTCCCAAATCGCTGTCTCCGAACAACGTAGACGCGTCTGTGCTCGGAAATTCGGAGCGTAAACACTCATTCATAATGCTCCGAGAAGGCCTGTCGATGGAGCGATTCCACTTCCGAAGCAACCATGACAAATTGATCTTCACGTTAATCACAAAAGTTGCCCTTTTCCGCTCTCCATTAGTTCTTTTCTCGAGACAGTTAAATTTAAAAAAAAAAATTAGGCCACATTGTTGGTCATTGCTGATCTTGTAAGCTGAAACTACAGCTGACCATCAGGCGCAGAGGATTCAGACTGAAACCATGCCTCCACAACAAGAACAAGATACTGATTCTGATGCGATTCGCTCATACAATGAAGAATCAAAATCAGAGACTCCGGGATGCATTCCAGATGCGATGTTGAGTTCCGATGAGACCAGCAATGATGTTGCTTCAGATATTTCCCCACCACCAGATGGAGGTTGGAATGCTTGGCTATGCAGTGAGTTTATCCCATACACAAACAAGATTCTTAACTAATCCTGTCAATGTAGCTTTATGTGGCCATTTCCTCTTCATGAACACATGGGGTTTTATCAACAGTTTTGGCATCTTTCAGACGTACTACACCACGTTTCTTGACCGAGACCCGTCTGACATCTCCTGGATCGGTTCTATCCAAGTCTTTCTCAGTTTCTTTGTCGGCGCTTTCGTCGGCAGATACATTGATTCAGGACACCTGCGTTTAGTGCTTTCTTGTGGTACAATTTTAGTACTTATCGGCATCTTCACAGCTTCACTATCCACCCAATACTGGCAGTTGATTCTTTCGCAAGGAATTTGCTGTGGACTAGGCAATGGCTTCCTCGTTACTCCTGCAGTATCTGTCACTTCAACTTACTTTGCTAAGCGACGCTCTCTAGCTATTGGCATTTCAACCTGTGGTTCTGTCACTGGAGCACTGGTTTTTAATTCCATGGCTAGACAGTTGTTACCTACTGCTGGTTTTGGTTGGACTATGCGTGCCATCGGATTTGTGCAAGCGGCTACATTGTTGTTTGTCGTTGTTGCCATGAAGACAAGACTGCCTCCAACTAAGTCGGGCAGATTGGTTGAGTGGGTTGCTTTTAAACAACTTGATTACACATTCTTCACCATTGGAATGTTCTTTGTAGGTCCATACTTTATAACTTGTTTTTGTTGAAAATGCTAATCTCATTATACAGAACTTCTGGGCCGTCTTCTTTGGTTATTACTACATCGCTCCATACAGCCGCGACATCATCACCCCAACCCTCACCTACACGCAGTCGTTGAATCTCCTTCTTATTCTCAACGGCGTCGGCGTGTTTGGTCGCATGATAGCAAATCACTATGCCGATACCTTTGGGCCCTTGGAGCTGTTGATACCGACCTGTCTCGTGGCTGCCGTTGCCACATTTTCGTGGATTGCTGTGGATACTCCCACTCACGCATATGTATGGACAGTATTCTACGGCATCATCGGTGGTAGTATCCTGAGTCTCTTCCCTGCTGGGATTTCATGCTTAACGACAGATCTGTCGACTAGAGGTGCTTACATTGGCATGAACTTTACGGTGATTAGCTTTGCGACTTTAACCGGTAATCCGATTGCTGGTGCAATAATCACTGCCATGCAGGGGAGGTATTACGGGGCCCAAGCGTTTATGGGTAGTAGCTTTATCGTGGGAACGGCATTTATTGTGGCAGCCAAGATGAACCATGTCAAGTAAACTACATATTCTCAATCGACGAAGAGTTACATCAAATAAATTCTCGTGTGCATGGGCGCCTTCAATTGTTCCAAACTACCTGTGCCTCTTAAGTAAGGGATAAACAGCGTTGGCTAATCTGCTCAAATTGTTACTCAGCGGGGAGCGTCAATAAATGTGAAGGCCTCAAAGTGGTCAGCGGGAAAGGTCAAGGATCCTTACAAAGTTCCTTCTCAAGTTCAGAAATGCTTCATTTGGCCCATTGCATGGGATGGCTAAAAGACGGTGACATAGGGTTTCATTGAAGAAACCAAGTTCTTAGCCTAAACATCAGCTGATACGTTTTCGAATAGTATCTACGCATACCTCATTTCCCCGTTGGACAATCGTAAGACTTGTTGATTGATTGATTGGTTCAATACTTCAAAATATTGTATTATCCTTGAATGAGTATCTGTGAGACAACGTGCGGCTGATCGGTCTAGACTAAAATCGGCCCTCGTTTATGTATAGTAAGCGGGCTTTCCACCATGCCGTCAGCATCAATCTCCAAGTTAACCAGTATGCTTAAATTAACCCCTGGCTATGTATATGTGGGATATGCCGAGTTGTACAGGGCTGAAAAATAATACTATGTTGGGTTAGAATTGAATACATAAAGTCAATAAGTTACATAATCCTAAAATTGAACTGTAATAACCTTGGCAGTCCGATTGATAGAAATTCTCTATAAGTACGAGCTCATATGCCTCTCATCTCGAGTTCAATACCATCCAACTCACTCATCCAACCGAACCCAACAATCCACCCTACCAACAAACATTCTCCCAGTCACCATGAAGTTCACTGCCTTCACCGCTGCTCTCGCCGGCATTACCTCCGTCAATGCTGGCTGGGAATCCATCTACATTGTCAACTCCAGGAGAGGCAATGAGATCTCCAGCGGGTGTGCATACTACAAGGACAATGCTGGGGCCTGGGGTAGACGCCCTGACGACTACGTCGATGTTACCCATGGTAGCCACCGCGTTTGGGAAGGCAAGCGCACAGCTTGTGAGTCTCACGTATAAAGATGGAAGGTTAAGTACTAACTCCTAAAAGGCCGATTCAACAGTGGTGTGACATTCAATGTCGACATCAACGCCAATGCATTTGAGCAAAACAACAATGCGTGGGTCGGAGGCGGAAACAACGGATTCAAGCAGTTTACTTGCCACAAGACTCACGACAGGGCTGTCACTGTTCCAACCTTGTACACTGTCGATGGTTGGACCGTTCAGGGTATTTACTGGTGCAGAGAGTACTCGGGAAGCAAGCGGGACTTTATTGCATAGATTGGTGGGATGAAGGTTCAGATATTCTACAGCACATCATAGGTCGAGAGAATAAACATAGGATTTATTTACTCTATGCCATATCACGTAAAAAACGCACTGACAGACCGTCTGTTAGAGGTGCGGATCAGTGTCGATGCAGATTAGACTTAATGACAGACAACAAACAAATAGCATCTAATACGCATACTCAGGAACAAAGGGAACTTCTTTTGGGATTATGTTCTTATCAGCGCGGAGGGAACATCTATACCAACATCCATGCTATCTCCAAGAGGTCGCAGACCGGCTTTGTCACCTAATCACGTTTAGCCAGTTCTTTTAAATGTGCTTGTCATATCCATGTATTCGTTTTCCTATATCATTACATTTATCGTCGAGCCAATCCCACATCCAAACCCATGGGCTTGCGCAAGAATCCTTCCCTAGTCTCCATAACATCCTGTCTCAAAACAACATCATATCGCTTAATCCAAGTAGCAGCAATCATCCTCATCTGCATTTCCGCCAAATTACGTCCCACACAAGAACGAGGCCCGTAGCTGAAAGGAATGAAAGCAGACTTCTGCTTATCAGTCAGAGTCTCCCAACGCTCAGGCTTAAAGTCATCAGCATCAGGGCCCCAGATTTCTGTCGAGTGATGGATAGTGTATGTAGGAACACTGAGGACTGTGCCGGGACCAAAGTATCGTCCGTGGATAGTCACACCCTTGTGGTTGGGGGGAACTTCGCGGGGCAGACCGATACCAGATGGGGAGTGAATTCGGAGAGTCTCGTTGATGCAGTAGCCGAGGTAGGGGAGGTGCTTGACAGATTCGAAATCAGGAATATCAACGCCATCAGGCATGACAGCAGAAATCTCTTCGTAGACCTTTTTCATAACTCCAGGTGTCCTGACAATATGATACAACAGAGCACAAGAAGAGTTAGAAGTCGTGTCACTTCCAGCAATCAATTGAGTCAAAGCCTCAGCGGTAAGTTCATCACGACCAAGAGGTTCACCCTTCTCGTCGCGGCCCTGCATAAGACGAGCCAAAAGGTCCTTTCGGGTGGAGTCACCGCCGCGCTCTAGACGCTCGCTAACACGTGCAATGGCGATACCGGCGAGGTTTTCGACGGCCTGTAGACCTTGGCTGAAGAAAGGGTCGGGGAGATACTTGGCGTAGGGCTTGAGTTGGGGGAGACAGCCGAGAGTTGCGGAGACTTCTCCGCGGCGGTTCATGATTTCGACGGCTGGGGCGTAGATGGTTGGGCTGGTGGGGGACGCCTTGACTTCGGCAATGTCGGCACCAGAAGCGAGCATTCCTAGACCATGTCAGCTTATGTTTCAGATCCATCGTCTGAAATGACATACCAAATGGTTTTCCAAAAGCCAGATCAGCGATGATGTCGAAAGCGAGAAAGTTGACTATAATGTGTCAGTTGATGGCTATCCCAGAGTCATGGTTTACTTACACCAGTTGAGACAGTCAACGCGTCCATAGCCATCGCGCTCTTTGTTGCTAGAGATACGATCCCACTGCTTGACAAAAATCTCAAGGTTCTGGCGGATATAAGGCTCAAACTCAAGAACAGACTTGGGAGCAAAAGTATGCGAAACAATCTTTCTCTTGCGAGAATGCTCAGCTCTGTCACGCGTGTTGAAAAGACCACGACGGATAGACACAAAAGTGTCGTAAAAGTCACTATCCAGTTAGCTTACTGTTTCTTTAAATTTTGACTTGTGACAGGACATACGCTTTCAAGAAACCATTTCCGTGACCGTAGATAGTGTTGATAGCATCGGCATCGGCAACCGAAACGTGGTTTGGTGCAATTCGAACGAGGGGGCCCAGCTTCTTGTGGACTTGGTCAACAATTTCGTAACGTTTTCCTCTTCGACATGTTGATAGTAACCAAAGGTTACTGAACTGTGCCGGAAAAGGAGCGGGGATACCGCGGAGGTCCTTGTTGCTGACCCATGGGAGGATGTACCATGCAACGAAGGCAACGACAAGAGCCACGGGTGCCCAAGGAGAGACTAAGAGTTCTGTGATAGCCATCTTGATGAGTGATTCTTGGCAGAGATGAGAAGTTAGGAAAGATAGGAGGACGAGCTAAGTATTTATCTATATCGTCTTGGTCCATAGTGGCTTTTGATCATCGTGGATTGCCCCAGATTTCTTACCCCAGATGAGATGGAGGCAACCATTGACAGCTTCCGAGGAATGTTTTCTCCACATTCTGCCCTCGGCAATGTTATTGCCAGACACACTATTGGTTGACCAGTTCATCGGTCCTAGCGTTGACAGCCTCAACTTAACTCAAGGCATGGTCTAGATATGCCCTAATACGGAGTACTTACTCTCTTAATATAAAGAGATATTCGCTATCACATAGAGGTTCTCTCAAAGTATCCTGTCTAGAAGGTATTATTATTCTAAAATATTTATTTATTTAATTCCTTGTATCAAAGACTGATGTTGTTCAAGTCCAGCTACGTCATTTCGTCTGCTTACTTCAATTTTCAACTCGGATATTGAGAGCATCCGATTGGCTACAATTCCGAGGAAGCATTTCGGCAATAAACACGGTACGAACGCGGCCACTAGCCCTCGTGACCATTCGACCAGCCTTATCAACTAACTAAGCCTATTTAGAACACATACAAAAACTCATCGTTCATCAGATCCGTCAAATCGTCAAAAGCTCGATCTCCAACCGTTCCATCCTTTGCACTCTCAACAGTCTGTCCATCTATAGCCTTAGCTCTTCGAAGACGATCAGCTTCTTCGGGCGAGTATAGACTGTAGTCTACAATAACCGCGTCTTTCCCGGCCAAGACGCGACGACGGCTGTGGTCGCGGTTGAGGAAGGTGAGATAAATGCTTGTGAGGACTACTAGACCTTCAATGGCCATGTATAGAAGCAAGTTCCAGGATAATCCTCTGTGGTACTCTGGTGCTTCGGATGGCTTGTACAGGAGTGGACCTATGATGTTGCCAAGGGATTGACCGATGAATAGGACAGATGAATTGCATTTACTTTTTGTGTCGCCAGCTGTGTTTGAGGAAGCCCACGAGTAGATAAGAGGGACTAAAATTATCAGCAAAACGAACTGCAACAGTCTAGGAAAATAAACTCACCTATTCCTGGAAACACGGAAATCATATAATATCCACCAAGCAGTGTGTTTCTACCATCTGGTGTATGCGGTGTCGACAACATAATCATGCAGCCAATGATCGGAAAGATAGCCAGGAATGCAATCACTGGACCTTTCTTGTGATACTTGGTCGCCACATAAGACCCTCCAACTGTAGAAATGAGTTGAACAATACCAAAAGGCGCGTTGAACAAGATAGCCTCGAAGGAATCAAAACCGAATGACTTGATAAGAAGAGGCCCGAAAGAGCCAACACCACCAGAGGGGACACTGCAGATCAATCAGTTGCAGTCACTAAAATCCACGACGCGATTGACGTACGAAATGCTAAAAATGAGAGCAAACCACAACCAGGTCTTGACGTCTCGCATAGTCTCCCAAAAGTGATCCCATCGCCATTGACGCGACATGACGCCCGTCTGATTCATCCTCAGTCTCTCAATCGCGATGAGTTTATCGTGTTTGTCAAGGAACTTGGCTTCTGCTGGGGAATCAGGCATATAGTTGAACAAGACAGTTGAGAAGCAAACTGTGATGATACCGAAAGCGACAAAAATAGTCTAATTGGTCAATAGCTGGTAGGGTTTTTAGAGGATGTTGAACTTACCTGATATGGCTTCAATCCCAGAGGCAACTGTGCAAGCCACCAAGTCGCCAAACTTCCAAACTATTCCCGGTTAGTCTAATATCACAATCATGAGCGGTCAACATACAACACCTGTAAATCCATTCATAGCATACCAATAACTCATCCTCAACGGCTGCTCCCTTCTCCTCCAAAACATCTGCGTTATGGCTACAAAGCTAGGCGCAATGCTCGCTTCAAAAGCGCCCAGCCAAAACCTGGCAAACAAAAGACTATGAAAGGTATGCGCAGCAGCCATGAAGGTAAGAGTGAGGCCCCAAAAGGTAACCATGCACGCTGTGAATTTTCCGATGGGAAGTTTCACTAGAAGCCATGCTAGCGGGAATTGGGCGATGAGCTGAGCTACATAGACAATGCTGCTGAGCCATGAGAACTGGTTGCCTTTGAGATGCGTGTCTTCAATGAGTCCGAAGATGGACGCGTATGCAATTGTAGCTTTATCAAGACCTAGTCTACTATTAACACAATTTCTGTTAGTTTTCTGAGACGGGTACTAACCTTGAAGGAAATAGACTGCCAGCATCAGAGGCAGAACAACCATGTCAATCCTCTTGAGAACACGCGCATCATCTTCAGGCGTAACTTTGATCCGTCGCTCAGGAGAGACACCAAGCCGTCGCATCAAATCTGCAGTTGGTCCTTTAACCTCGCCGTGGCTTCTGCCTCTCGAGATGCCTTCTTCTCCGTCTACCATGTCGAGAAGAGCGTGGTTATCGCGGGATGACGCGCCTGGGTCCGGGGAAGTGGAGCCCAAACGGCCCAAGCCTGATCCTGACATTTTCGATGGTTTTCAGATATCAATTCAATTGAGTGATTTGAAATTAGGATCGGATAATTGCGATGATGATGGAAATGTGAGGACAGGTTGTTGAGATGAGATCTTGGCTTGGAGAGCAAGGCAAGGGATGTCGAGGGATGACTGATTGTCTTGACCAATCAGGGTGACATTGCTACCAGGCATCTGGTCAAAAAGGCAAAATGAGGGTTCGACCTCTGTTTCTGGAGTAGCGGGTTTCGAACCAACAGTCTTCAGATACGCGTGCTTCTCACGTGACCCTCATCGTAAAAGTGCAGGGTGACCTCAACACCGCAAAATCGCTTCTTGCATATACAGAATAATTCAATTACTGTGTATTGGTTTCACTTAATTTTGATTCTCCAATAATAAGTCTTCAATTAGAGACTGTATATTTACATATCAAAAGGTTTAGTTTCCCGAGGAAGGAGATACGCCGAGAATGTGTAAGCTTGACGCGTTTGAATTGAAATTGTGTCAACCTGTCTTACTTGCACATTAATGTTTTATCATGATCCGACCATCTCTCTTTATTGTTTCATCATGCTGTTAAAAAAAATGATAAGTATCATTAAGCTTATAATTTATAAAGAAGAGTAATGAATCAATTGGAGAGACTAAAATATCCATCCCTGGGAATACCATTGTGTCTGGAGCAAGCTACTTGAGAGACAGTGGTATGTCACAGTCAAGCATGGTGCTCAACGTGCTTGCTGGGATTAGAGATTACACGGCTATTCCCGTTGGAGCCCCTGATTTAGTTTCTCCAGGGTCATTTGACTGACAAGGGTATAAATGGTCAGAATACCAAAATTGCCCGATACCCTTGTCGATACCTCGCATTAACCCTGAAGTCAATAAAGCCCAAGACTTGGAAAAATTATGTATCAGATGCGATTAATATTGTATTAACAATAGATTAAAGATATACTAGCTGCTCTAGGTTCCTCTCTTCATTCTTCTCCCTCCCTCCCATGCATGTATATTGTCGATGAGTCCAAACAAGGCTCCTCTAGAACTGCTTGATGGCTTTGCACTCAGTGAGTCTCTCAAAGTCCTTGCAGGCACCGTTATATGTGCTCATAAGGTAACTACAGAATAGAAGTTAGAAAAAACAGATAACACGAGAATCAGGTGTACATACTCATGGCCGGCGGGACCTCGAACGACGCTCACATCAACATAGTACTTTCCATCATCGCCCCAGTAGCATTGTCGGTTGGAAAAGTACTGCACAGAGTGAACTGCCTCGCACCAAAAGTCGAGATGTTTGTCTTCGCGAGGCTCGGTGATGAGCCAATGGCGGTATCTGTCCAGACCGTCCTCGACCCAGGTCTTGACATACTTGATTGTCATTGAACAATCTCTGCGCTTATCAAGGTCGGAAACTTATATGTGGTTAATATATGAATGTCTTAAAATTCTGGGCAGCTTACCATTGGAAACGTCGGGGGTGGGGTTGGCCACGGCTCCAGTGATGGAGGAGATGGCGAAAACAGCCTGGGTGAGAAGAGTGAACTTCATCTTGATTGAGGTTGATTGAGGTTGAGTGATTAAGGTTTGATGGATCGGGATAGAGTGAAGAAAGAAGAAGCGTATCGTAGGGAATCCGACCTCAACTTTATAGTCCAAGATATCCTTTTGCCATGATACTTTATCGCATTTTGCCCGAGGTTATCCAAAATCGGTAACACTATATCCGGGGTCACTTGAGGCTGATCAGTCGGTCCTTCTAGTAAAGCGAGAATCCTTCAATTAATCGAGAATCCTTTAGCAAAGGGCCGAGCACAATCGCATGAATACATTCCTTCTATGGAGCCGCAAAGACGTTGCGTTTATTTCGATTGACAGCTGCAATGCCATTTGGAGTATAAACACCAAAGACATTGTGGATTAAGCAGAGAACAATGCCTTCTTTGACGTGGGTCATTTGCGAGCTAGTGCTTATCCAGTGTCAAATAAATGCAACGCCGGGACCACAATTTGTTTCGACGTAGTTTAGTGAGGCTGTTGAAGTGGATTTTATTCTCCATATATTTCGAAATAGGGATGACGGATGCTAGATCGAAAAGCCCGATAGTCACACCGCAGACGGTTCTATCCGTGAACCTCATTTCTGCCGTGATCCTTCGGACCCAGGGATGGAGGTCATTGGATTTAGACCATAATTGGGAGTAAATATAAATTGATAGCATTACCTCCAAGAAGGCTCGGACTCATCAACACAGTCAGTATTCATCTTAGCATCTCATTCAACTCTATCAAAATGAAGTTCTCACTCATTACCTTTGCCGCAGCAGTCCCTGCTCTTGCTGCTGCTGTTCCCGCTTCTGTCGACACTGTTGAAGGTATTACTCCCATTTTACTCATGACATAAACGTTAAATACTAACTTATCTTAGTCGACAAGCGCGCCAACTGCAAGCTGACTCTCCAATGGCTCACCAACTGGAGTGAAGATGCCCTGAGAAGATACCGGGTGCAACTCATCACCGAGCCGCGAAACGATGACCACATCCACAAATTCTGTGATCTCTTCAAAGCGGATGCCTCCGGTGTTCACAACGTGCAATGTTTCTGGACAGACGATGGCAAGTATGTCATTGACGAGAGTGAAGGCGAAGGCTCCCCCGGCCATGGGTAAGTACTATTACATCTATATTTATATCGCTATATCTAACTTGATGATTTTCAGTCAGTACTTGAGTCGTTTCAACAGCGCGGCTAAGCACTTCGAATGGGCCACTAGCTGTGATACTGTTCGAAACCTTTAGAGTGTTTGGTAAACGACACTTTTGCCTTGGTATCATGCTGTTTGGGGTCTGAATAGAGTTGAGTGATAGCTATTGTATGGGGTTTACTTGAGATGCTTTGTATTTAATCTTCTTTCTGGTCAACAATACCTATATCCACATTTTCGCTTCGAGAAATCATTTGTGTTTAAACCTACTTTATATTCTATAGCCCTCGTTTATTTCTTTCCAGTCACGATTTCTACAATATGAAAATGGTGACTGAGTTGTCGTGACCTTGGTAACTCCACTGTTGACACATATATAGATAGCAACCGACAATGGTGATGATGAATTAAACCTTGATCTTCTTTCCCGTCTTTTGTTTTATCTTTATATTTCCTTGTCTATTTCTCATGTAAGTGCGTCGTGATCGGAATAGGTATATCCTGTGAGACCTCATTGCGCATCATGTACAACCACGAAATCCTGCTGATGTACAGGGATTACTACGTCATCCGCCACCCCCACCTGTTGATAAAACAAGTAAACCTCCAACCAAGGTTTCCTTCCCAGCCACATTCCACTCTTGTCATCGACTACCAGTTTAGTCTATCATACAAAATACAGTAGCATCGCCTATCGTCATCCCTGCCCTTAAAAACCCCATGAACGAGGCACTGACTTCCATCTTCTCCGGCGCAATCCCTGCTCAATTCATGTCCGGCAACCAATCCAAGGGCGATAGCCAAAATGGCGAAACACCCTCCGAAAGCTCATCTCAGACAAAGGACCGCATCGTGAAAGAGATTCAGAGCAGGGTCGAAGAGGCAAAGGGTCTACAAGAGAAATCTATCGAACTCCACGAAAAGGCGGATAAGGAAGAAGACCCCGAACAAGCGGAAAACATACGTCATGAAGCGAGAGAAATCGACAAGAAGGCTGCCAAGCTTATGAAGACAGCTGAGAGACTCGAGAAGGGATGGTTGCAGGGCGGTGCAATGGGTACTGGCATAGGAGCTGGTGTGGCTAGTGGTTTGGGCATGGGTGTTGGCGCATTGTTGACGGGCGTCGTGGCTATTCCGACCGCTGGGCTCGGATTGCTTATCGGAGCCGGGACAGGACTTGCGCATGGGAGCTGGGTCAAGTTTACGGATGCGTTCACCAAGGATGAAGCTGAGAGTATCGTTAATGAGGCTGAGGAGGAAGCTGAGAAGATTGCAAAGGGCTGATATTTTTGATGACGAGCTATGTCATGATTGAGATTGGGCATTGCCAGGACTTGTGCCGATATCCGCAGTAACTTGGTTCTTGATCCCTAATTCTCTTTATCAGCTGGAAGCAACCTAGGGGAAAGACCTCTGAAATCAATGAATGGTCGGTGAATAGTGAATTCTATTGCTATGTTGACGGGTGGATTTCTTCGCCATACATACGAACCCGAATGTATTTTACACGATTGTAGTAACACCAACGTGTGCTATAAGCCACAATGTGCATAATGCTTGACTGTCGAATATTTACTGTGTCCAATCTTGATTTTGTAGAGCGACGCGTAGTCCACTGCGGTCCGGGCCAATGTAAGTCCCACGAAACCGATCCTCTGTGCACTCGCCGCGGGCAGCTGTTATTGTCTCAAAAACGATGCTCCGAATCAGGCGCTTGGTATGGATGGGAATTTCCAGTATTAGGTAGTCAGTTCCGTCGTCAGGCATCATCGCGTCTTGGTCATATTCCTTTTCGGTCGAAACAAGAGGGTTTACTATAGGTTCGTGTAGATTCATAGGGTATGGACAAAGCTTCGTCTTTTCAGCTGGCCAATGCAAATTGGAAATCGCCTTATTGTTTCTCAGAAGCTCAGAGATCTCTTCATTTCCCATCTCCAAGGCATAATCAAGGGCCTTTTTCCCATTTTCACATGGATGGTTGATATCCATGCCTCCTCGGATTGCGTCACGCAGATCCTCGGCGCGGCCTGATCTGACGAGGAACTGAAGCACTTGTGCACTCGTTCCATTCAAGCCTGGTATATGGGAAATGAAGACATCCGAATAGTCTTGAGACCAAGTGTAGACAAGATCAAGTGGTGACATGTCATCGAATCCCCTACGTGAAGTCATATCTGCACCGTTCTGTAGAAGCCAGTTGACTGCCGATCCAGAACGTGCAAGAAGAGCATTATACAAGGGGGGCCTGACAAATATATCTGTCCGTTGAGTAAGGTTGACCTGCGCGCCATGTTCTATCAACAATTCCATCATGGGCGTATTACCAAGAACAGCGGCAATCCCTAGAGGCGTTATTGGAATGGGGTCTTTAACCAAGCACTCGGTATCGAGATCGATCGTAAAGGGAATAAGACCTTGTAGGTTAAAGATAACCAGCCAGTAAAGCCCGTCAATGCTGCCAACGTCCATAATTTGTTGTTTTGATACAAATGGTGTCCTAAATCGAACCGGTATCGCCTTCATCAAGACTGCAATGATCTAATTGTGTCCATTTATTGTGTAAAGCTGTCCATTAGCCTGCCAAACTCCACCGTAAACATCGCCGTCTCTTATGCACTGGTTGATTATGTTCCTATAAATGTTAGATCGTCATCCTTGGAAGAAAACTGTATACGTACTCGGTAGCATCCTTTGTATTGGTCAGTAAGATCTCTAGTATTTGTTATCTTACGAAGCACACATACCCAGCAATCCTTGAATCCCGCCTTTCCAGCAGTATTCTTACGACTTATTTCGATTTTGATAGTACTACTACCAATGGCTGTGTACTTCTTCCAGGTGGTGACCGTGCAGGGTTGCTGGTAGGCGCATTCTGTGTTGCTGCACATCTTCTGTCGCGCATCCCAGTATCCCTCTATGAAGCGACTGGCAATACCTTCAGTTCCGTAGCAGTCTGCAGCTAAAGAGCTGGCAATGAAAACTGAAAGAGCAGCGAGGTTGACGATTTGCATGCTGACGAGATTGGGGGACAAGAGGAACCTGAGGTTGAAATGTGATATCGAGATGAGGGAACAATAGATTAACGGTTGAAGACTGCTGGCTGATTTTATAATGAAATTATTTACCGAGCCCATTGCTGCATTCTCCACTGTATATAGTAGCTAGCTAGATAACAATCTGCAGTGCAATGCATGGACTAGACAGTATTGGGAAACTCGTTCATCTGTTGTCCAATGTTAGTTGCTTTGTCATTGCATTGGTAATGAATACGAAGCCAATATTTACTGCAGACTGCAGGGCTGACCGGTAAATCAGGCGATTTATGCAATGCTTTTTCCCGGCCGATACGACCGTACAGGCCCAGGTACTGGCTAGCAGCATTCTAAACAAATATACTAGACGCAACTAATGGCTAAACAGTTAGTGACGAGACCCATATCTCGATTCTAGAACCGCTTGGGCATATTTATAGACCATGCGGCATGTCACTTTACCCGCAATAGGCAGCTGTCACAACTTTTGACCTACGGTGAGGCGGCCGACATGAATTTTGACATGCCAAACGGCGGCCGACGTACAGATTAGGATACCGAGGGGCGGCCGACAGGAAGCTAGAATGGATCTCTTATCTGTCGGAGAAAAGTCAGAACAAAAATATAAAGCCAGTTTGATATTCCGCAAGTTTCCAACTTTATTATCAAGCCACCAAAACACTCTATTTTAACCTCATATCACCTCAACCTTTCAACATGAAAATCGTCAACTTATCAGCGCTTGTCCTTTTCGCCAATGGTGCTATGGCAGCAGACTGCCTTGGCTGGAAAACAAGCGGTAGTATGGACAAGTTTCTGTCGGCTTTCTGGGAAGCGCGCGAGAAAATGTGCAGCAATTCCGACTGCGCTCTCCAGCAGCCTTGCACAACAAGGGCTTCAAAGACTGCAGGTATTTTACAAAGCAAGATCAACGTTTCTATAAAACGCCAGAATACCGCTGGAAAGCCAGGGTTTAAGGATTGCTGGGTACGTCTCAAGAACAAGCTAGAGATTGATTACTATGGACTCTGCTAACTCACATAAATTAGGATGCCACTGAGTATGTTTATTACAGTCATTTGTTATCCGTCTTGGAAGTTGAAGCTAATCATCTTAGGAACATCATTGAACAGTGCTCAAGGAACGGGTACTTGGATGGAATTTGGGAGGCCAATGGACAACTGTACCAGGTAAACTCACACTATAGCTAAGACTTACGTTGTATACGTCCTTGAACCTTTATTAATCATAAAATACATTACCTTTGAATCGATCAAACATTAATGATCACAGCCAGCGTCTCATACCTTAAACATGTGATGATTTCCCTAGTCAAGGTGTGGTTGTTAGTCACAATCGTGAACCACAGCATTGCATACACCACTGTTCACAAGTTTGCAAAACTTGGCTCACATGCTATTGACATAACTATGAGCGATACATGTGATAAGAAGGTTACGTAAAAACGAGGATAGCGTTTTCATTGTTTTTTGTATCGCATCGAGGAAGATATCAGTTGGACAACATAGCTTGTAACCCTGGAATTTCCTTCGGTGTGACACCAACCTCCTTCCATCCGGTCTTCACTGCTTCCACTAGGCCTCCAAAGTCGCGCTCCGCATAAGCCTTTGTAAATGCAGCGAACTTGGCAAACGTGCAATCTGCTCCTAGCCCCGTGTCAGTCATGGCCCGGAACCAGACTTTGCCTACCCCTTCTAAAGGAGGGCCTCCAGCGGAAATTGCAGCCAGATAGAAAGCATGATTTGGAATACCCGAATTGTGGTGGACGTCATCATTCTTGCAGTATTCAAGGTAATGATCAGGCTGTCGCGGGTTGGTTAATGTTGGGTTGGAGAATGATCGTAAAAAGCGAGGTCGAGTTTTGAAGTTCCTCACCTCGCTTGAATCCACATCGAGAGCTGTTGATGGGGAATGACGACTGTGATTTTCCACAATCTTGCCACCACTTGCAGTCCATAGCTGTCGGCTGACGTTTGGGAAACTGGACCAACCGAAGAAACCTTCCGGGGACGCCCATAGACTCTCACCCACGGTCCATACACAATCTGGAGCACTTTTCCATGCACAAGACGATGCGTGATGCTTGTACAATAGGCCAAAGACATCGGCGAGATGCTCGCTTAGCTCTCCTGGCTGGCCAACGATCTTCAAACCACTGGTTCGAAGGATGATACCATGCGTGATTTCGTGGGCAACCACATCGTGGGCCTGATGAAAGTCGTCCAGTACTGCTGGGTTCCCGCTGCCGAGTACTACTCGTCTACCAGTCCAATGAGCGTTCAAGTAGTTGTGGCCGTAGTTTATTGTGACAGCTACAGCGTTCCCTGTCTTTTCGAAAATTCTGTAGCCGTACTCAAATTCGAAAAATGTAAAGATGTCTCTGACGATACTCGCAACAGTCTGCCCGCGGTTTCTGTCGATGGCTTGTCGTCCCCCGTGGACACTGATACCAGGCAATGTCTCTTGACCCCTCGCGGTATAGATTAGTGGTACTATATCGCCACGTGTATCGCGTACCTTGCCGTTACTTACGTCGACTTGACTTGGCACTTCAAGGCCACTGAGTCGCTCAGACCGTTCGGCTCTGGATAGCTTATGGTCTCCTTCGTCAACGATGCCGGCATGGCTGGCATGGAATGAAAGGCTATGTCCTCCGTTGATGGTGTCATTGACACTCTGGCGAGCCTCAGGACCCAGAGTATTATCGTTGGCCAAGTCGCGGAGGAAGCTGTCCGGGATGAATGAACACCAGTGTGATGTCGCATGTCCCTCCATGATGAAAATGACGCTAGTGTCTGTGGATTTGGGATTTCTGATAGTGTAGTAGGAGGTTTACGAACTGTTCAGGGTCGAAAGTAAGAAGCGAGGATCGAAATATGAAGGGTGTTCTCGGCAAGAGAGAGTGGGCTTACTCCGAGCCTCGTCGTTATGTGGGAGGGTAAGCCTGCGTAGAGGTTGCTGCAATGTCGCTGTGTTGCGCACCATTGGCCTATTTGATACAGCCTGCTTCAGCCACTATCAAATATTGAACAACGCATCACCACAAATCAAGGTAGTCATCTCTAGTATCTCTTATTGGAAGAGTCGGCAATCAATTCCTCCGTCTAGGACTCATCCATAATCACCAGGTTACACTAGTAACAAGCTACAAAAGGACGTGAACATAACTCTAATATTTAGCAGAGATACAGCACAACGCATTTGATCAAGATGACCGACACTTATGTTTGCTCTACCCAAAGAGGAGAGGAGCCGACATTGGCCGCCTTGCCCTCCTCCCAGCCCAATGTACCATCCATCGTGGTAGGGTATCAAGCCGTCATTCCAAGATGGAGCGGCTCGCCAAACAATCCAACCATATTACGGTGGTATCTCAATGCCTCTACATTTCCTGATGAAGAAGAAGCCAACTTTGCAGCTGTGGCCTTGAATCAGGCCGCCAGAGAGTGGAACAACGTCAACTTTGGGGTCGCTGTTCAACAAACTACCAACAAAAACGAAGCAAATTTTAATCTCATCTTCAAGAAAAAAAGCCACATTGAAGGACTCCTTGCCTATGCCTTCTTTCCGGGACAGAAGCCCATGAATATTGTGGTAATGGCATTTGGAATGGATTTACCACATAGATTGCAGTTGAAGAACACCTTTCTACATGAACTCGGCCATGTTTTTGGCCTTCGCCATGAGTTCGCTATAGAAAAGGAACAAAAGGGCGCTCAGTTGTGGAGTGTTCCTAACGAAGACTCAGTTATGGCATATAAACCAGCCCCGCAGATTCAGGAATCAGATATGACAGGTATTCGAACGTTTTATGGGTTGCAAAACGGGCATCTAATCGGTAATGCTCCGGTAACATACTACATGCCAGAGCTGGTGAATAATTCATAGATTTATTCAAGGCCAGAGCTGTATTGTAAACTTTCTAAAATTTTCTTGAGAATGATGTTTCCTTACTTTTCTACTCAATGTTGCTATCTTCTTTCATTGCGATTTAATTTATGCCTCAATTCAATTGAATCTCGATATGTTTCAGTATCAACAAACTCTCTTAATGCTGGTTTCTAGGCTCAATGTCAATAGGCCCTTCGCCCTCAGTCTCCTTTTGCTTAATAGCCCAAGCAAGCTCTTGGTCAGCCTTTTCTGCTCTCTTTTCATCCTCATCTCCAAGCTTGACATTATGAACAAGATAGACCATCACTAGAAGTAAACCTGACACACAAACAGATCCGATCGCAAGAGTCTGCTGTGTCTGGCGGTAACACGTATCGATAGCGTCTCTATCAGCACTGCCAGCTTCATATCCACGGGCAACAACAATCGAACCGAATATCTTGCGACCTTCCTCCTTGCCAAAGTACGCGATGAGCTTTCTTGGCAGTAGAGAGTTCCAGATAGCGCCGCTGACGGTGACACCGAGATTGGAACCAAACCCGAGGGACGATAGGTAGACAGCTGTCGCGATGGCAACTTGTTCGTGCTCGAGGACAGCTTGTAGGGATACTTGAAGTGGGACTTGAGTGAATCCACGGCCGACACCGAGTAGTGATTTGGCTGTGATAAAAGCGGCTTCGCTAGCGATGTGCGTACCGGAAATATTGGTCAAATAGATCGGAAGGCCAGCAGCCAGGATGATACACACAACTCCAAACATGACTAGCGGCTTCGTGTTCTTAATAAACTTGAGAGACAAGCCAGCTGCCAAGGCACCCACGTTATAGGCCACGCGCTGAGCATTGTCCACTCGCGTTGCGGCACCAGGGGAATAATGTCCAGCAACTTGGAGAAAGCTCGAAAGGAATGGTCGATAGATACTATCGGACATTGCAATTATAATAACCGATGCACAAGCAATGACAACGTTGTGCTCGCGGATGGTTCGGTAGGGAATGATGGGGTTAGATGCGAACTTGCCATCCCAGACCAGAAAGCCGACAAAAGTCAAAAAACCAATTATGACGAGGACAATAGACGACGGTCTACTCCATCGATCGGTATTATTCCGGCCCGCAATTGTGAACGGAAGTAGTAGCATGGCGAGTCCAGCGACGAGAAGAAGCGCGCCGATAAGGTCCAACTGAGACCCGACATGCTTAACCTTGCCGACTGGTCCAGGAGCAGCACCATGCATGAATGATACCTTCTCACTGAGCAACCCAGTCTTCTTTGCTCGACGATTCATCCAGATCATGATCCCAATTGTGGGAATGGCAGTGACAGGCAGAATGATTGACCACATGCCGAAACCCCATCTCCAGGAAGAGTTGAGGAGGATGTGTTCGCCCAGGTATGTTCCTCCGTATAGAGTCGGGATCGCAGTAAGGGACTCGGGGAGGGTGAATAGAATACCTCTGTTGACGAGAGTGGTGATGTCGGCGATGAAGATTTGCTGCATGATATTCCAAGCGGAGTCACCGAGGACGTCGAAGATTGATCCAGCCTGAACATTGTTAGCCATGAAAGACAAAACGACCAGGATGATCTACCAAGAACGTGTCAACGTTGCGACAAGATGCATACATAGCATTTCCAATAGCCATGGCCAATGCGCCACCCGCAAAACCCTGTGGCCGTCCAAAATGCTAATAGGGACAGGTTAGAAACGCTCTAAAATGTTACTTTGAGGACTCTTACGTTGGCAAGTTTAGCCAAGAGTGGATAAGACACAATTCTCATAATACCAGCGACAATTGAACCTGTAGCCAGAAGAGAGTGTGCTTTGAAGTGGCTCGTCGCATATGGTTCGTAGACATTTTGAGTGTAGACTGTCAGGTTCATGAAGAAGTTCATGAGAAGAAGACTGGCTACTGTGAGCATGGATTGAAAGCAGATTAAAACACAACTTACCAGCCAATTGCGATGCCCAGGGTCTTGGTAGTCCATAGCTTTCTCACAGCTTCATTCGCAGACCTGGGTCTTTCAGTTTGCTCCGCGACAGCTTCACCATCTCGACTCATTTCGTGCGCCATATTGAGATAGACAGATGGTAGAGAACAATAAAACAGTCATAGACTGGCGAGACAAACTTTTCTCCAAAAACTGGGCAGCCCAACTCTTAAATGTCCAATAATCCCCTCAACCGCATAACAGGAACGGCACTTATTCCTAATCCTCCCACTCGGGCATGGGTTATCGCGGTGATCTTTTCTCATCGTGGTAAGGAGAGCTGATTGATAGCACGGCTTGGCATCAGACCCTTGGAGTCACTTGTCTGCAAAATATGTCTGCCAAGGCACTATCACGTAAAAGTTTGAGGGGTAAGTTTGTTTAGACGAAATTAGTTGTCAGAGATTATCAGACCGTTACATCTTATCTGATGACATTTAGTCGTACCACTCGGATTAAGCTTAGTTGACAAGGTTAAATTGAGCTAGTGAGAAATTTCTTACTTTATGCACCAAGTAACTCTAGAGGTGATTCGAGTATGTGCATCCTTAATCAAGAAACTCAACAATGAGTGCTGTCTTGTACCCCCCATTCTGAGATTCCGGCCCAAGATTAGCAGACCAACGGCCTAATCCCCACGTGTTGGTATACGTAAAACTCCAAGTTTCCCCAGTTGGAACGCAATCATTGTCGCAGATTATCTCTGGAACTCTGCATTCTAACACCTCGCCAGTAGAGGTAGGGATTTCGCATGTGAGTTTAGCCTGCTCAATAGTTGGACTAGTGTCGCATCGCACCCAGTAGGCGAGCCCATTGTTGTCTCCAAAGTAGCCGCAAATCGGCTGCTTGTTGTCGAGCATGAGGTAATTCGTGACAGGGTCGACGGCGAAGAAAGCGTCGCTGAATTCGCCTTCGCTGTTGTCGTAGAGAAGAACGGAGTATCCATTTCTGTCGGCTAGGAGAGTTTGACCACCGGTTGGGCCGCTTTGAGCAGTGACACGAAATAATGGGACGGCAGTGTTTGAGGGAGCTGCAGTTGTCGCCTCAACTGTGGTTGGAAGATCGACAGACTCTGAGATTGTACCGGATGTGACAGTGGTTTCAGCGGTGCTTGTTTCCGTAGTGGAGACCGCGGCAGTGGCAGTTTCAGTCGTGATAATCTCCAAGGTGGAGGCGGATTCAGCGATTGTCGTGGCTTCGTTACTGATAGCGTCTGTCGCGGTACTAGTAATAGCAGCGGAAGAAACTGATGATATGGTCAAGCTTGATGTTGCTGATTCAGTTACGGATTCGATGGATGAAAAGCCCGATGCTGGAGTAACTCAGTCAGTTGAAATCTTCTCGTTCATTTCGATCTGCTAATGATTTACCTGAAGACCTCGGTTTACAAACGCTCGCAAAAGAAACATGAAGACCAGCAAGACCTATGGCCAACGTATTAAGGACGCCACAACGCATGATTGACAAGATCGTTGCAACGAATGACGTGGGTGAGAATCCTTAAAAACGCAAATTAAAACAAGACGGGAAGACACTCATATTATAAAGGTCTGGTCTGTGGAAATGAGCACACTGCACTATTGAAGTCGGTCCCTGAATTGAACCGATAGTTTGTGTTAGTTGACTCGACTAGCGCATCTTTCCAATGGCCATAGGAGACAATTGGTTAGTTTCCGAGCTGAACATTATTGACGCTATTCTACTTTAGATCATGCTAAATGAAGTAGATACTTTAGAGTTATTATCAACTTGATTTGTTTATTAAGATTGGAAAATGAATATCAGTGGTAAATCAAAATGCTAAAAAGAGGTTCTGTTCCTATTGCGGCCAATCTCCCTAAGTACGGTACAGCTTTCAGTAGACTCGTGTGAGTGTACCGCATAAAAGATAGACTCTTAATGATAAGAAATGAACATCTGCGTTCGGGTAGGCATCGTGTCATCTCCCATAATAACACCACAGACATATGGGTCCTGATTGCAGACCGTAGCCATAGAATCGAATTCAGAACCAAGGTTTTCACATTCGACATCTTCTCCAGATTGGCTGCAATACACCTTTGGCGCAGCACAAACCAGCTCAATATCGTTGCGGATCTGACAGGTAATCAGTACTACCTGTTGAGAAATAAAAGTTGGGCAGACTCCAAGGCTCGGATTCGTATCTTCGATTCCATAAAATGCACAAATAGGCAGTGTGTTGTCCAGAAGAAGGTGGCCGCTGATGGGATCGATACCGAAGAAGCTGGTAATGTATTCTGGTTTTTCATCATTGGGGAATGATAATGAATGGCCCTTTACTCGATCCGATGTCATGGGTTCGTTGTTGTGATAAAGAGCTATGGCACTGAACAGTGGTGGTGGTGCTTGTGAGGTAGTTGCCGAAGATGTAGTCATGGATGTAGATGTCGTAACGTCGGTTGTTGTGATAGAGGAATCTGAGAATATGGCCGTTGTGGATAATGTTTCGGTCGAGGGTTCGGTCGAGGTTGTCGATTCGACGATACTGATTTCGGTGGAAGATGTTGCATCTGTTGAGACAACTGCCTCGGAAGTTGTAGTACCAATGAATACACCACTAGTAGTAGATGCACCGTAGGTCACGACCGTTGTTGACGCTGAAATCAACGTGGAACTCAATGCCTCCGAAGTTGATAGAGACAAAGGGATAGGTTCTGTATATTGGTTTAGTAAAATGATTGTAGGTATTAAAAACATTACTTACCTGATGATCGAGGTTTGCAAACACTTGCCACAGCTACACTGTTGAAAGCAAGGCTTGATGCCAACACATGAAAGGTGCTGATACGCATGGTAGGTATAACTTGCAAGTGACAGTACCAAATTAATAGAAGAGAAAGAAAACAAGATAGGGTAGTTCCTCTCTTTATATAAGGCCTTTCCTATGAGTCTCGATTCAATAGCTTGGGCTAGTCTTGAGCCAGTGGTTTAACAATATTATCAGTGGTTTCACTAAGGTGAACTATTTAGTAATTTATTGATCGGCGGTATCGTTGTCCAGCCTTAAGACAATGCGCTACAGTTAATATTGCTTCGTCTAATAACATTGTCTATTGTCTATATACGTAAAAAGCCTCTTTATGAGTTGTGAGGTTTTAATGTTAATTACAAACCAGCTTACAGCTTAGTTTCCTGGCTCCCTACAGGGTATCCGTGTTGGAGAGGTTCAGCTCAACAGGGGTCTGGGTCAGTGCTTCACGTTAATCTCACTTTCTCTCAGAAGTTTTTGAGGCCCTCGGATCTAATGATACTACCCTCAGGGTATCAGAAAAACTGACCGCTGGGAGCATAAGAGATAAAATTATTAGGATATCTTATGGCATTTAGATTAAGCTCCTTAGACTACTTATTTTTATACCCTAAGACTTAGGAGGCCAACTTTTCTGCTACCCACTAGACTACATACTGACGCAGGGTAAGCGGGGTAGTCAGCAATGTATGACTCCTGGTATCCAGTCTCATCACAGCGGTGCCTAACTTGTCTAGACAAAACACCATTTATACTAGACTAGTTCACCGCCACCCCGTACACCCCTCCACCCCGCACACTTGTGATAGCATCACAACACAACACAGCAGCTAACTTCAGATAATTGTACAATTATGCGTACTCATTCAATTAAATCCATATTTAGCATACTATTTATATGACAGTTATACTATCTACTGTTTTTTTCGCGGCTTGTTTTTTGGCTTTTTCTATAGCTTTTTCATTTAATCTATATATTATATTCTTTTCAGCTTGATCCCTCGCCGTGATGATCTCGTCAATTGAAGGGAAAGCTACATTTGGGTCAAATTGGACTGGGACTCGGCCGGTAGGTTCTTTCGCTGCAGCTGAAGCTTTAAGAACAGCTTTTTCCTCCTCAAGGCGTTGAATTTGGCTGTTTTTATTGTCAATTGACTTTATCATCTTCGTCATAATACAATTGAAGTCACGGATCGATACAATTCCTTCACTTTAGGCAGCTTTCTGTTGTTTTTAAATATCGGCACTTCCTTAAGGCGTACTCCAGGTCATATCGTCAGTTACTTGCGGCCTCTTTGGTGTTATAGGTGCCTCAAAGGTCTTACGTTTTCTCTCCTTAGGCTTCAATGCCTCTATCGCCTTCCTCATATCGACTGGGAATACACCAAAAGCCAAGAAACCACTTATTATATTCTTACGGCTTATAGCTTTTTTAAAAGCCCTTTTATATACTTCTATAAAGAGTTATTATTAATATAGAGAGGTTACTTTATATATAGCCTAAGTATAGGTTAACTGATAATAGTATATTTTTAATAGCCTAAATACTGTAATATTAAGTAGCTAAATAATATATAATAAATATAAGGGTAATTAAGAGAGCTAAATTTAATGCATTTAAGCCTTTTTTATTAATTCCGATATAATATATAATTTATATTAATCTAAGATTAAAAGTCTCTATTAAGAGGGATCTAATAGTATTATCTTACAGATAAATATATCTATAAACTATCAGTTAAAGATATCTATATTAGATTAACCTGAGAGACTTGCCTTATACTTCTAATTAGGAAAAACATTAGGAAACCACTATCCTTAGAGGTTTTTTCCAGTAAATACGATAATAGGCATAAGACAGCAAGATCCGGCTAATCTATACTTAATTATTAAGGCCTAAGTTAAATTATCGGTCTTAATAACCTCAGATCGTGCTATTATGACTATTCCTGCCACTATACCGGCCTAGGTTTCCCTAAGTTGCATGCCATTTTTATCGACATTATATATATATTGCTATATAATATTTTTCTTATTAATAACCTAATAGAGGCTATTATAGTACTCAGTAAGGGTTTTTCTTATTATATAGTATTTCCTAGCTGCTTTAAAGACCTTTATAGCCTTCTTTTATATAGAAGGATATTATATAAAGAACCTATCTACCCAGTTCTTACCAATATATAGTATCTGCCTATTGATATCTAATAACTGCTATATAAAGCCCCATATCTTAGCCTTTAATAACGGCTGAAAAGCCTTCTCTCGATCAATAATATAAGTCTTTAGGTCTTCCTCCTGCTTTAGCGTTAGTGATAGTTCTTTCTAATATGATATATTAATGTCGTGGCTTCTGGCGCATCGATCCTTCAATATCGATATCTTAATGGCGTATTTTCGCGCCGATACACGCAAACCTATATTATCAACGTCATTAACCGCCAACGATATCCTGTATTTATAATCTAATAGCTGCGAATCTATTGCCGTTAAAATAAAAAAATACGGATTTAATTTGAAAGATACAGAAGAGTATGAATAAGCAGCCTTCAATGACGAGTCGATGTTGTGAGGTGTGCGGGGTGGAGGGGTGTACGGGGTGGCGGTGAACTAGTCTAGTATGTCGAAGCCAACCAGCCATAAGAGTTGAGCATGACTGACACAAATATCTGCAAAGTCTGCCGCAAGGTCTTCTCTGACCCAATCATCCAATACTCAATATGGACTCAACACCACACAAACTTTCAAGATATCTTGTCCAGCGTGGCAAGTGGATGCATTATTTGCCGATGACTAAGCTTGCAAGTGCCTCTTCGCCCAGGTAGTCTTTCCAAAAGTCAAGAAACATTCAATACTGTCAGCGACTTTAAAGATCTATCGAAGTCTAATCCAGTGGTATGCTTCAAGGGAGAGTGCTCATGGGCGTCCCCATTTTATATAAGAGGTTTCGTTCCCATTCCTACATCCTCGGTAGACATTGAAGTTGACTTTGATTAGTTTATGTCAACTAGCAGGACTCTGCATCTTCCAATGTTGCAGATGGCACAAATGCCCTCGGCTATCACTCTCTATATTCATCTCAACCACCTCATTCTGGTGCACCGACTATTACTTCAGATGAGTCTCCAGATAAACTCAGGGTCTGGCTCAACAACTGCACCAACGATCACAAATATTGTTTACAGTCCATCAACCCCGCCTTCTTCCCAACGCGAGTCATCGATACGCAAAACACCGAAAATGGGACCCTAAATTTACGAGACAAAACCCATATATGTACTGAGAAAACTTTCCCACCATACTGGACGCTATCTCATCGATGGGTTGATCCAGCAAAGGTCCTTCAGCTGCATAAGGGCAACACAAAAACAGGCACACTCAGCAATGAAGAGCATTTCCGAAATGGCATCGGTCTTCACGAAATATCACCGACATTTAGAGATGCAGTTCAACTTGTACATAAGATGGGATATCGGTATATCTGGATAGATTCGCTGTGTATTTTCCAAGACTCACCATCAGACTGGGAGGTGGAGGCCGCAATAATGAACGATGTCTACGGAAACTCGTTCTGTAACATCTCTGCTATCAGATCTTCTTATGACGCTTCACTCGGTCTCTTTGGACAGCGGATAGTCGACCCCAGGACCTTTGAACCATTCTCAGTAGACGCCGAGTTTTCAGTTGATGGAAATCGGCGCCTTGAAAATTGTCGAATCACATACAATAGTCTATTTGCCAACGACGTCAACAATTCCCCCCTAAGTAGTCGGGGCTGGGTTGTACAAGAGAGATTCTTGGCACGAAGAATCATTCACTTTACCCGGACTCAACTGTATTGGGAATGCTTGGAGTTTACGAGATGCGAGAAAGATCCAGATAGTCAGCGTGGGTTAATGGAGACAGACGAGCAGACAAAAGAATACCGGGAGATGAGAGAATACAAAGCTAGTCTCCAAAAGATTATCCGAGAAGTTGATTTCAAAGAATTTGGTGCTAGCCGTGAAGGGGGTACTCCGTTCAGAATTCCGTGGCCTACACCGCGAGAGTGCTGGAGACTTATGGTGCAAACATACAGCAGCTGCGATCTCACTCAGAGGGGCAATATTCTCATTGCAATTCTTGGCGTGGCAAAGAAGTCCGAAGAATTCTACCCCAACGACAAGTACATGGTCGGATTGTGGAAAGAAGCGCTACACACAGATCTGACGTGGGAATCCAACACATCTGAAGGCGCGCCCTCCAAACGCGATACAAGCCTCGCACCATCCTGGAGCTGGGCATCTTTGATTGGTGGCAGGGTCACTGTACCAGCAGCACGTCAAGTATATGGCGGAGAGGAAGCTTCGCATATCGAGTTCGTCGACGCCGGAGCAGAACCAGGACATAGCAACAAGATATTGGATATTGACATCAAAAGCGACATTCTACTTCTTCCGGAAACGAGATCATTCCGAGGAATATGACTTTTTCACTGATGAGGCTATGTCACACCATGCTTTCGGTAGCATGGTAGACATCAAATTCGACACGAAGGAAATTGTACTGGCATATAGGAAGACTGGCTACCAAGGGATATGTATTTCTGTCCATTCTGGATACCAAGGACATGGCATGTTTCACACTGTCTTTCTTATCATTGAACATGTTTCGGGATCTACATATAGGCGCATTGGCAAGCCTTCTAGAAATGGCACTGGGTGGTCGACTGGGACGAATACCGTTATCATTAAATTAGTTTAACTCTGGTCATTCTTTACATGTCGAGACTACTGATATTAATGCCTGTTCTTCATGATGAAGTCTGGAATATGCTAGTATATACAAACTCTTGTTGGTCGCCTGTAGTTAAGGCATTGCTACAAGGCGTAGACGATTAACTCCGTGATAACAAGATCAGCTCCTGTTGCAAGCCTCGTGTCGTTACGATATCACTTGTCTATGTTTTTATTACATGAAGATAGAAACATATAATTGTGAAAATGAAAGCAAAATTGTCAATAAATATCTAAGTCAAGTGAATCACTACTTCCTCACTACCCCTGATTGGTGATTCCTCATAGTACATAATTCCATGAATATAACTCTCACCAACCAGCTCATAACACCTTGGTGTAATAACCGACTTCCTTACCACAAAGGGTGTTCTGGACGAATGAGGTATAAATATCTCATCGCCGACCTCTATAGTCCCAGGGACAATACCCACGTATCCCTTCTCAGTAATACAGACTTTTGCATCTGGGATTTTCCCCAAAAAGACTGAAGCCGTTTCCCAGAATTCGTTGATAATGCGTAAAGACTCAGGGGTGTTTTTCGCGTATTGCTGTGCATCATGGCCGGGGTGCATATCAATGATGTGACTTTCGAAGCCCGGTGTCCACTTCTCTCGCATTGCTCTACTTTCGATGTTGAATAGAACATTTTCATTTCCAGAGTCCACGGGTCCTATAGCGTCTCCAATCAGACACTTGATGAGTAGTCTTTCCTTCCAATGCTCCCCCATATGTTCATATTGTTTCAGAAATAGATCTTTGACAAGATCTCTAAAAACGATAGAGGTCTTTGTCAAGTGGACAATTGAACCATTGAGGAGGATATCCAAGTCTCGGCAGCTCTTCACTCTATCAAACATGATGCCCTTAAGCGAGAGGATAGGTGGAAATTCTTGGCCGGATGCTGACACTGATCCAGGAGTCGTGACAGTGGCATCGCATGGAAATGGTGCCCCGGAGCTGAATCGATATTCCTTTCCATAACCTATTGCCTCCCAAGTTGAAATCGAGGGGGCATAGTGTCTGTTGTTTCTTGAGTTCATGAGATCAGGGATCCAACTGCAAAAGTCAACCCCCTTCCGTTTTCCAGCGTGGTACAGAAGATCCAGGGCATGATTTAACTTGACGAACCCGCTGGCGAATCTGCAAAGAATGACCGAATCATCCTCTTTGTAATCAGGACAAAAAGAGTCTTCATTGACTGCTGCGTCATGGGCAAGGTTGAGAAGAGCGAAAAGCTTGTCCCGAGGCCAAGATGATCGAGTGGGAAACAACCGTTCGATCAGCTCCAAGAGACTGTACTTCAATCTCTTTCGTGCATCTTCTGATGATCCTTTATAGCGTTCCCTGATATCATGTAACGCGAAAGCTGTCCCCGCATCGGTGAAGTAGGTTCGAGGTTGATCCTCAGCCCAACCCAATTGTCTCCGAATGATTTTGTCGCAATCAGTAATTCCCTCCATCAGAGATTCCCACTCAATCTTGTAGTTTCCATTCATAACAATCACTTTGGATCCAAATACAAGTTCCTGCACAATCCAAGCACGAGTGAACCACTCCTGCCGCAGAAGAGAGTTGATACTCTCCGATAAAGCAGTTTCCTCGGAATCCATTCGAAAAGACAACCCATCAGGCTGTTCCAATAGCTTTCTCAGTCTCTGCAAGGAAGCTTCTGCCCCCATATCGTTCCCTGTTTCGTGGCCCAGCCAGATCATGACCTGCTCTGCCTTGCTGTAAAGGGAACCCATTCGGCGAACTTGCATTGCTTTCTCGATGTCATCGTTCTGATTGATGCAGATTGCATCAGCCCAGATCAACACATCAACCTTTTGACGCCTCAATGTCGTCAGGCAAGCAGAAAGCGACTCGGTAATTGGAACTCGGACGTGATCATTCACTTCAAGCATGAGCCCATACTTTGTTGGCTTTGGACCCCACGCATATGAAATGGCCCAGAATCGAACGTCTTTTTCAAGGTCTTTTAGGACAAGTTGTGCCCTTAGCGGTTTTTCATCTTCGTCGAGTCCAAGTTTCAAAAGCCGGATCTGAGTACGGTTGATATCCAGACCACAGTAGATGCTATTGTTTTCGGAAACAGAAGTTCTACTTGTCATCCAACAGCTGTCGTGGAGGAATTTTGGAGCAGACGACGTGACAGTGCCGACATAGTCGCGTGGCGATTCAAGGGAAATGACCCCTTCTTGCTGTAACCGCCAGGGATCCACGTAAAAAGCAAGGCCCCAATTGGATTGAAGATCGTAGACGCGTGCCAGGATGTATACGTCTTTGTTCGTCTTTCCATGTTGGAGACACATGCTTTTGGCCTGCGCAATTAATAAGTCAGCTTTCATTATCTCGATTATGTTGCAATGGTTATGTACTAGCCTTCTTGTATTGTTCACGAGAGACATCAAACTGTCTATCGAGTCCGTAATTAGTGGTACAGACCTGAATGTGAAAAGTGCAAGGATCTGAGAGCTTGAAGTCCATCATTTTTGTATCGCGCGACATGAACGCTTGGAGAACGCCACCCGCATTCTCCGTGACAGTGAAACTTGAGTATGTTATATTAGGCTGGGGACAAAACAAACCTTGCCCATGGCGTGACCGCATTGGGCTTGTCCAGTCCCTATCAAGATTAAACGAATCAGGACCAATTATGGAGGCTAGGAAGCGGGATACCTGATGGAATAGTGTTTCAGTAAGACAAACTCGGCGAACACATGTATTGAAAAACTTACGTATAGCTCTCCATAGTAGGTGGTATCTCGTGTATCATCACCTATAAATAGCGCGATAGACCTTGAATTGATCATTGTGCCACAGCGCATGTTAACAAACTCTTGTCTTGGTTCATGATGTTTGAGCTGCCGTTCTTCTCGTCTGGCCTGAAAGTCTTCCGATGGGGCGACATGCCAAGAACTTGGGTCCCGTTTGATTGTCAAGTTTTTGGTCCGTGGTTCGATCTCTTTTGGCGTCTTCGGTATCTTCTCGTTACTTCCTCGTAGAATCGCTGCTCTGGATCTCTCGTTTGTTTGCGTTGCAGGGCCAGTCCAGGACTGGCTATGCTTTGTCTGGTTAGTTCTGGATTTGTCATCTGTCGACCTTTGTTCTGTAAGTTCTGATGTGTCCTGAGTAACTGTAGAGATAGCAGTCGTGTCTGTATCTGTTACTATCGCCTCAACAGTAGATGGGGCCGGTGTTTCAACAATGGGTCCTGGCAGCCTTTTTTGAGGACCCAATGTCGAAGATTCGGCTAGCACGAGTGCAGGGTTGCTTGGTTGAGTTGTTTGCAGGATCCGTGTGCTTTCCGTATCTATTGTATTGGCGTGATAGATGGCGTGTCTGGGGCGTTTTCCTTCGGTGACAGATTGGCGGTTCGGTTCATCGTCTTCAGATTCTGATGCTTCCTTACTCGTATGAGTTTCGCTACGTCGGTCTTCGAAGGACTGCATTCCAAACTCTGGCGGTGTATCGCGGGATTCTTGAGTACCATCAGTCGGCAGGTTTAACGAGTGGGCTTGATGTTCGGGCATGTAAGGACCTGTATGAGTTGATGCAGATGGCGCATGTAACCAATCGTTTGTATCAAGGACGTTTCTGAAGGTAGCTTTATATGTCCGTAGAATTAGAGCCGGGCTTCCGAGCTGCCAGGAGAAAAATCAACTTACACAATGGTTGTCTTAACCCTTTACGTTGTTGACGTCGACAATTGAGATCCTCTTGGATGACCTTATGATCTCTCACACTCATGAACTTCGCTAGCAGCCTGTCGTCACTTTCATCTGTGATGCGAAAGAACTTGGATAGTTCGTCTGAAAGCTCAATCGGTGTGTAACCACCGTCAAGGAAATCATCCGAAGACACAACGTATGCCTCCAGTACTCCAGCATCGCTGTTAACTTCCAACGCAGCGCGGCTATCTTCGACAGAACTCTTCAATACTCTATCGTTGATTTTCAAGACCCATTGGAACTTGATTTTTGAACACTTCAGAACTTGTACACGTGAGAAGAGTTGTTCTCTTGAATAGCCTGAAATTTTGTCGTAGGAAGATGGGGCCAACCTATGATTCATTAGATATGAGTGACATGGAGAAGTACCAGGTCGAAGGACTACTTAATCTCACCGTGAAATAAATTTCGCCTTTGCTCGAATCTGTGCTGTGCAGGAGTCATGTCGCTTACGTTTGCCTTTGTCTGGTAAGATTATTCTTTCGACAAATCTCGACAAGAACCGTGAACGCAGTCCCAAATGGTCAATGAGATTCTTAGCATATTCAAGTGCTGCTGCTTGAAAGACAGATAGATCGATGACCTTCAAAAATGCTCGTTGTAGGTATTCATTGTCTGCGATAAACCACGGACTGGACTTCAAATCCGAAACAGATCTGAAAACAATTTTGGCGGAGTGGCTGGAAAATACCGGAAACATCTTACACTTGTCAAAGCTTGGAACTGGTGGCGAATCCTCTCTCCTTTCCTGTACAAGATACTCGGATATTGCTCTCAGCACGAATTCGACATGATCTAGATCGCTGGCGTTTAGGTGCATGGCTTCTCTTTCTAGTGTCTGAAGGCTTGCCGATGGTGCTAACGAACTGAAAAGACGACATCGGTCCTTATATAGTGAGGCAAGCCGTGGTGTCTGTCTCAGGCAGCTTGGTCCCTGAAAGACACAGGAGTCGAGATCTCGCCATGATCCAGTACTGGCATGATGAGCATCAGGTACATATATAGACCCAGGCTCGTCGAAGAAGGTTCTGCGATACATTAAGCAAACAAATTATAAAGGATAACGAAGTTTCATACCTGATTTCATCCCAGTCAGAACCGTGCATGATGTTTTGCAAACCTCCATAGAGACCATCCACGAGCATGTGCGAGACATCTCTGCCACGGATCTGGCGAAGATAGTTAGTAAAGAGTTGGGCCCCATGGTTGACTGTAACGCCGAATATTCTCAGGAAGCCACGACTCGTCGTCTGGGTTTTTGATACTCAAGAGCCGCTCGAAAGGAGATTTGATACGTGAATCATGTCCCCATGGCCACAACGATTCATAGCTGCAACACGAACGAGAGGGCCGACTTGATCGCAGATGAATAGAATCTTTGCACACATTGATAACCTCTGTCGTAGGGAGGCACGTTTCCTTAAGCATTGCCTTCCCCCCATCGAGGCATGGGACCAATGTGTTGGAAAGAATGTCCTTCAACTTCGCGGGACCGTTTAACTGACCACTGGTGGAGCGATTTCGTAGGGTTGTCTGTTCGAAATGTGATCGATAATGATTCCAGTGGTATTTCAACATTTCCAACGCTACACGTGGGTCTTTGTCGAGCAAGTGCAGAAAGTCTTTGTGAAAGTTTGCATGTGAATGGTAGCTGACAACTCGCAGCAGTTGCCGTAGTTCGAATGTTTTATAGAGCCAGCTAACGCCACCAGAGTGTCGGCTAAAGGCTTTGATGTAGGCTGGATGTATGAAGTTGAGAGAATCTTTGACTTCTTTTGGCATAGTACCCGCCATGTATGGACTTTCTGACTCGGTGTACATATCAGAGATCCGAGCATCATGTTCGGTACTCGTCTTGAACCATAGTGTACCCGATACATTAGTGTTGGGTTGACTCCATTGGGCTTGAAATAGGAAAAGAATCTCGGAAACCTTGTTCTCAACCGGACGTGAGAGTTTTCGTTTGTTTTCTTCGAGTACATACATGCACAGTTGATCAGATGTTCCTTCCAGAACGCCAAGCTCTGAAAAAAGACGGCCTCTTTCTGAATGTCGACAAGATAGATCAACTTCACGGAAAGTATCCATGTGTGAAGGTAGTGATAAACCAGAGTCGTTGCCAAAATAAAGGTGTGAGCCAGAAGGAACGAACGTGCGATTCGCAAGAAGAATGAGTGGAATCTTCTTGATGATATATCTGTTGCTTCGGCTTATGTTTAGAAGCACTGTACACAATTGCACGTGCCAGCTTTCTGTCATTTGTTGAAATTCTGATATGTAGCTCTCAGTAAAGTGTTCCAGATCTTTCAAAAATTCAATTTCTGACTGGTCGCGTACACCAAGTTTCTTGAGCGATGTCTCCATCACGGAAGGATACTTGTCGGACACACGATTGGAATTGCAAAAGTCGTTGGGAATGATGGGATTTCCTGCGCTATCGCTAAAAGCCTTGGGGACCCAGACAAGCTGGTCGGGTCGGCAGGTATGCCCTTTGATGTCTTCCAAAAAACGTCCTGAACGAAATGCTGTTATCATGCGGTCTTGTGCCGGCCGAAATGTTGACTTCGTTGTTTCGAATGGTAACAATAACGGCCAGTTGTACCACAATTCTGGGTGCTGCTGCCTGGCTTTAGATACAGCGCCCTTCAAGGCCACCACTGTCTCCTCAAGAAGACGGTCGTTCCACTGGTTGGTCTGTATATCTTCACGATTTGAACAGAGAATGAAGTCTGAGTGTATCAGAAACTGGATAGCATGCGTATTAGAGTTGCACAAACATCCGTGAAAAATAAACATACCTTGAAGCCATAATCTTTGATGGGAAGAAAAGCGTAAACATTGTTGGCTGAAAATGAATTCTCTTCACTGACTGGGACACGAAATGCCAGAATGATCTCTGAGTTGCGACGATTGGGACGATTTATTTCTTTAGGGAGATTAGACACCGGATGTCGGTAGGTGACATATGACGCCCAGGCATTGCCATTGAAGGTGTCCATAACATGCAAAGTTTGGCGTAGCTCGGGAATCGGCTTAGCCCTCAGTATAGCATTATACTTGTTGGCCCGTCCTGTGATTGTTCCGTTTTTGCGATCTATCTCAATGTCGATACGTCTAACCTTGGACAGAAATAATAGTTGATCAGGACTTAGGTTTCGAAGTAAGTTGACAATGTCAACTCCCGAGTCAGGGTTCGAGGACAAGAAATTGTCGGTTATTCCACTTGTGCCTGCAAGTTCCAAGACAATGGAAGTCATTCTGGTATCCTCAATACCGACAAGGCCCTTTGGAAAATGATCTACCCAATTCGGATATACTCTCCCAAGGGGCCCATCTCGGTCAAAGCGAAATGAATAGTGACCCGACTTGATCCAAACCTTGGTTGCGACTAAGAATACGGCCTTGAAGCCAATCCCCTTTTCGCCAATTTGATTCTCTTTATCAACATCGGCATCCTTATTGGACTTACTGCTCACAGTCATCCTGCATATCGAATCCACATTTGCTTTCGTGAACCCAACCTCGTTGGATTGAATAGTCAGATATTGGTTTTTGAGGTGTATTTTGACAAGAGGCTCAACGTCAGCATATAAATTATCATCAGCGTTCTGCAGTAGCTCGAAGAGAAATCGCGTTTTGTCACTATATTGGTCCTCGCTCAACCTTCAATGACATTAGACACGTTCATGATGAACAAAGCTAAGCGCGGGGTGGACCTACTTCACTACCATGCCCTCAATCCATGGGACTCCCACGTATTCATCGTGTTGTCGTTGGATACTCTCGATGTGACCTTGTGCCTCATCTCTGCTAGCAGGAAACTCAGTATCTGGCGGCACCTCACTGACGATCGAGATAGTTTCTTGTCCACTTCTGTCACCTAGCAAAGGCGTTCTTTCATGTACATTTGAATGAACGGACATGCTGTCTGACGCAAGAATATTGTGGTAAATGTTTAACCAAGATGTAATGTAATGGGAACTTTTTCTTGACTCGTTTGTTGTGTAGTTACGATACTTACTTTCTCCTTCCGGGCAAAACTTGGGAACCACTCCCTGTGAATATATTACTATGTGGCTTGGACAACATGGCTTACTAAATATGGCCATGCCAGCATAGAAACATTTGCGGTGTAAGAATATGCAGATCGTTTCCCCTATCATTGTGAATTAAACAGCGCCACGCTTAACGCTTGATCAGGAAACAGTTGCGAGTCTATCTGGTAGGTGATTTGACCAAAAGTGAGAAATTGATTGTGTTTGTTATTGCCTATGACACGTCATTCAATTCATGTCATGATATTTGTGGTTCCAGTAGTGACATTATGTAGCATCACAGGTTGCAGTAAACCACAGATTGGCTATCTCTTCAGTGGAGTGGACCCGTGTGTCAGCCAACGGCATACATATGTCTTCTGCCCAGGTAGATAGATGCCAACCACTACGCAGATATAAACAAAGATTCAGCTATGAAACCCATCTTAACATTACAATGTAGATAAGTAAAGAAACTAATGTGATATAATTTCATTTTGCTGGCTGGCAACTTCAGCAATCGTGTCTTTGTAAAGTATAGACTGAATGCTCCAATGTATGATTCAGTCTCTATCATCCAGTGCGGCCCCTGTCGTCCACATTCGATGGTCTCATCACCATGCAGGCTGCCGAGTATTTGGGGCTATGCAGGCAATATTCACAACACCACCTCCTATGCAAAGACAAGTCAACATGCATGAGGCCAGCGAAGATGACTACGCCCAGATGATGCCATTTGCCACAGGGACGTTTACTACGTATCTACTGACATAGTTACCCCTCTCTTTCTACTGTTCAATGGATGAAACGGTCATGTAGCCTACCCAGGGATTGTAGTTAAATCAAATGGCCTCAACTTAGATTGGTAACAGAATATCAATGGTGCATTATCTATCGGCCCAAATCAGCTTGAAGGGCCTTAGATCGCCAATGGCACAGATGTGAGAATGCCTAACCCTCCTTGTTTGTGTGTTATTCCAATAACAATTACAAAAACACATAACACGCAGGTACCATTTTTACACAGCCCTACTCATGATTTGTTCGCTTACTTTAGGTCTCAAGAGTGTGGTAGCAAATATGCCAAGGCAACTTCATCACACTGTCTCAGCAGCCTTTTCGCCTGGTTATAAGGCCGCGGTGATTTATTGCTAGCCAGCACATGACCATCTCAAGTCTGGAGATACTTGATTATGTGTTACTAGATGCAGATTGGGTCTGCCGTCTAAAGTCTAGTATACATCAATGGCATATCCATGTCAGGCCGTGCCTGCAAAAACTCTTCCGACCTTAAGCAATTCGTGCCACCGAGTATCCTTCTGAACCTCTATGCTCTTATCTGCTGTCATAACAACCATCTCATCCGGCGTTGTTATACCATGTTTATAATCTTGGTCATCCTGCACAAAGGCGGCTAGAAGCTTGATCCAATCCTTCATCAGCTGCCTTTCCTCATCCGTCGGACCGTGCTGAATGGCAAAGTTTCAAATCGGCTTGTCAGCTGCGTGGGAACCCCAAACTCCAATAGCGCGAACTTGTCAGTGATGAAGGAAAGGCGATAGGCGATCTTGCAGCGCCAGATATCGGAGATTGGGATGCCGTTACGAAGAAGGCTTTCGACGAGGCATCGACCGGGAGCACGGACTTGGCCGTCGGAAACGATTTGACCTGTGTGTTGAGCTTAGTATCACCGGCGATAATGCAGATTCTAGATGGTACATACCAAAGTGATTCCTCCAGCTCGTCAAGTCACCATTCGTAGGCAGAGGGTACTGAGGTAGCGCCAATACCCTGTCTATTACCTCTGGGGTGTAGTAGTTCAACATCATGGCCCGCAACGACTCAATAGTGGGCTCAGTCGGCGAGTTAAAGTTGGCATACAACGTCTCCTCGTTTTCGACCTCTGAGATGAGTAGTTTCAATCCCTTGGGCTTGAAAGCGGCAGCAAATTCAGGACTCTCGATATATTCCATTACGCCCTGTTTGATGAATAAATCGTCTGTTACAGGCCGAAAAAAGTGATTCTTGAGGGTAGGAATCATGGACGACAGCTCTTCCGCAGTTTTACTTCGAAGAATCTCGAGCTTCTTGGATGACTGCAAGCTGGAATCAATTTTGAAGTAGTCGCACACCTCGTCGAACTGTTCCTGTGACTCTGCCACAGTTTTCGGCTGCGATGCCATGGAATTAGAGTCCATGAATACGCGCCGGTATAGCAAAGGCTCCTGGTTGTCAAGTCGGCTCGCATCGCGGAGATCGTGGAGCATATGTACTCGTGAGCTGAAGGAGCAAGCGCTCCGTCCAGCGAGCGTGACGTTGGTAGGATCACCACCAAACGCGGCGATATTGTCTTGAACCCATTGTGCTCCCAGCCTCTGATCCCAGAGACCGAAGTTGCCCGCCGAAGCACCATTGCTCTCCTCGCGGAGCGCCTCTGTTGCTAGGAAGCCAAAGATGTTCAGCCTATACCCAATCGCCGCAACAACATCATTCAGCTTGCCGGTTGAGATAAGCTCTACTGAGTCCATCACCGGCTCGTGCGAAGGGTCACCCATCTGGAACCACCCGCCATGCATCCACAGCATTACGGGCCATGGCTTCTTCTGCGAGGCGTCATCACTGGGCACAGGCGTCCAAATGTTGACGAAGAGGCAGTCCTCACTGAACCTACCACCTCTCCCGGCCGCCTCGGCGAGCTGGAAAGATTTCTGAGGGCATACCGCTCCAAAGTCAGTCGCATCAAAGAGCTCGGATGTTGTACCGTAGACGTACGATTCCGGCAGCGGCACTGGTATGCGCCAACGCCGTTCCCCCGTTGGAGGTTGTGCGTACGGTATGCCGGTGAATCTGCAAGCCTTATCGTCGTATTGCAGTCCTCGAACAGAACCTTTCGAGCCGAGGTCAAGCACCACTGACTTCTTCTGGTATGAAATGTTACTGCCCATCGTGTTCGATCGTTGCGTGTGCTGGTCTATTTCAAGTCGTTAGTCATTTCTCTCGCGTAGGAATTACACTCTGGGAGCATTCTCACCTTTACAGCACCAAAGTTTCTATGACGGTACAGGCGTCAGGCAATATTCGGGTGGTCGATCCATCTTCAAGCTCTATAGACGAGCTACCAGCATTTATTATTGCTAGTTCTCATTAGAAATAGACCAGAGCCAGGTTGTAAAGTGTGTATAACCGACCAACTTCAGGGGTGCTACTGAGACCTACATCCACGGCAGCTAACCATGCTAGGAAATTTTTTGCCGACGTAAACGGGACCTAGCTCGTTCAAGGTTGCAATCCGCCGGAGACTACGGGATCTAACCATTTCTGTAAAGATTCTGGCCTAGAAACATGGGACCTAGCTGTTTTAGTTTTACAACTCTGATAATAACTTTCTTTCCTTCCAAATCCCGGAGATCGGCATCGGCATGAGGCGGCGAAAAATAGGCGGCCTTTGAATTCCATCTTAGCTTTGATAAGTCATTAGATTGCGTAGCCAACATACATCCGCTTCTGTCGTGTTTTAGCGAAGCCTTTCCTAGGCCTGGACGCGCCAACGACGCGCTAACAACGTGCTTAATTATGGCAAGAAAAGTAGATTCTCATTGTGGGCCACCGAACTACATAGTAGACGCTCAATCACCGTCTGGGTTAACTCAGCCTCAAGTCACAGGTCCTTCTGACTTCTTGCTGGGGGTTTCGCTCGCAGTCCTGACCTTCCGCCTGTTCGTTTGAGCGAGATACATGTCGACTGCCAATACATGCTGGGCTCGCTCCTGGGATTGTCCCTGAATGCATCAATCCGGGGTAGGTGATAACTAACCACTTGCTGACTCGGCTTCGCCTGATATGGCGAGTCATGCTAACCGCGAAACCGGTGGTTAGCTTACGCAACCCCACAAAATATAAAGTCAAAGATAGCAAGGGCTAGATAGCTGGCGGGCCTCAGGGTTCCAGAAAGAATGTCCGCTAAAAGCATAAGAAATGAAATTATTAGGACATCCTATGCCGCTTAGACTATACTCTTTAGGCTGTTTATTTCTGTACCCTAAGACTTGGGGGTCAATTTTTCTGCTACCCAGTAGGCGGGCACAGTCCAAGATAAGTAACTTCTTGGCCGTATTGGGCGGGGGAGCGGTGGGTAGACTATCAAGGACATGCCAAACAACGGAGGCATCCTGTCATTTACGGTTAGATGCCGTGATAAGCATTAGACCTGCCAGATAACTGCTATCTACTGGTTTGCTGTTATATCTATCCGGCTCCGGCTCTGAGGCCGGGGCTACCCCAGGATCTCCATGAATAAGATACGAATGGTGGGGTATGTAGTTGCGTGGAATCTGCTACAACCGATTCACAAACTCATCACAAACATAGCCTTTGTGTGTATTCAAGTAAAATCGGTCTTCTATCTCTTCTCATTCATTGCCAAAAACTCACAACAATGGACCCTGAGAAAAGAAAGTCATTAATGGCTGTGTCGGACGATGCTGTCTAAGTTGGAGAGGTCCTCGAGAGACTAAGTCCCGAGGAAGACAAGCGCATTCGGCGTAAACTCGACCGTTGGTGAGTAGATGGATCTCCTGTGCTGTTGCATTCATTGTGTCTGACAACCAATTACAGTCTGTTACCAGTAATGGCCCTGTCCTATGCGTTCCAATATCTCGATAAATCGGCACTTGCATCGACTGCTATCCTGGGTCTGCGTGAGGACTTGAAGCTCACAGGGGACGAATACTCTTGGGCCAGTGGTATTTATTATTTTGGTTACCTGATCGCTTCGTACCCAGCCGGCGTGCTGATGGTCAAGTGAAAGGTCGGCAAGTCTATCACGGCATCCATGTGAGCTGCACCCTCGACCGACGATACCAATCACGTTGTCGATCGCCTTCTCGCTCTCTGGATACTAACGCTGCGGCCGTCTTTAGCCTCATGTGGGGTGCCATACTCATGCTCACTGCTGCTTGCCACAATGCTAGCGGACTTCTTGCCGTTCGCTTCTTCCTTGGGATTGCCGAATCGTTGATAGCCCCGGGTCTGACCATTATGATCTCCATGTTCTACAAACGTTCAGAGCAGCCTCTGCGTCATGCTGCTTGGTTCTTGGGAAACACCATTGCCGGAGCGCTCAGTGGTCTCTTGAACTACAGTATTGGCCATATTACATCAATTACTCCCTGGAAAGTAAGTGGTGATATATGCCGCCAAGCCAACTTGTATTATTTTGTTGCTGACAATTTGCGGTAGGCAACCTTTCTTATTCTTGGCGGAGTCACAATAGCATGGGCATGCCTTAGTCTCTTCCTACTCCCGGATACCCCTGACAGCGCCTGGTTCTTGTCCAAAGAGGATCGAGAGAAGGCCATCATCAGGGTTCAGGACAATCTTACTGGTATCAAGAATAATGAGTTCATATGGGAACATTGCAGAGAAGCCTTCATTGATCCCAAAACCTGGATTCTTGTCGCCCTCCAAATCTGCTTCAACATCCCCAACGGTGGTATCACTTCAGTAAGACATGATGCTCAGTGCACTTGGACAATTGCTAAAACTGTAGTAGTTCCGCTCGATTATCATCAAGGGCATTGGTTTCAGTACATTTGACACCCTTCTACTGCAGATGGCCCCTTACGGTCTGTAGTTATTCCTTATTGTCGTTTGTACCGTGGGCGCCAGGATCTGGGAGGGCACGCGTACTTACTGGATAATGTTGTGCTTCGCAATCGCTCTTCTTGGAGCCGCACTCGTTCGGGAACTACCAGATGAGATGAGATGGGGCCGCTATGTCGGCACAATCCTAGTGGGCGGTTATTCTAGATGCTTCCCACTTATCATGTCGTTGCTCTCCAGCAACGTTAGTAGGTTTACGAAGAAGACCACTGTTAATGCACTGGTATGGCCTTCCTATAGTCCTGTATCAGATCTAACCTTATTAATCTTTTCTTTTCTAGACATTCATCGCTTACTGCGCTGGAAATATCATCGGCCCCCAACTCTTCTTCGCTAAGGAAGCTCCGAAATACAACTCTGGCTTTGTGGCCATGATGGTCTGCTTGTCCTCAGGTTTTCTTCTTGCATTTATCTTTCGGCTCTACTTGATTTGGGTCAACCGCACTCGAGACCGAGAGTGTGCTGACGCAGCCGACTCCACTGATATCGATGCTCCAGGCCTTGAAGTGGCCATGGCTATGGAGGATATGACTGATATGCAGATCAGGAAGTTTCGATATGTCTACTAGGTACAGCTGGCCGAGTCATCAGTCCGCAGGGGTAGTGAAGTTCTTAGCCATTTATATCGCCCCTTCTAGTTATCTAGTTACATAGCATAAACCGTTTATGTCCAAGATTCTGCCACAAAGTCTACAGCATTCATCCACAAAAAGTCAAGCCCCGCCTCCCACGAAGCCGCAATCTGCTCAGTCAGCCACTTGAGTGCTCTTACAGCGGGCTTCGTCCTTTCATATGTTGCTAGAAGTTGTCGACTTTCGAGACGGGGTCTCTCACAGTAGTCTATAAATATTTATGGATTAGACTTATCTAATTCCGGATCTTTTGGCAAGATTTAATGATTAACTATATCTGTATCCTAGATAATTACTCAGGACTCTGCCTGTTTCGCTTTAAAGTTCACTGACACGTCTGCGGCTTTCAGCGATTAAATCTATTGGCTTTCCCCCAAAGGATAGGGTTTCCATCTTCGATTTTACTTTTTCGAGCATTATCTATTGGCTTTCCTTATTCTCTTTATTCTCTTCCTTCTTCACATGTTCTGGCGTCGATCCTGGCATCTCCACAGGCTTCGTCGGCATCGCGTCCATCTCGTATATCGGTGCAGACTCTGGTGGTAACTCGGCTGCTGCATAGTTCGTTGGTGGCAACTCTGCCGGTGCGTTGGCAGTCCATTCAGGCTTAAACTCGGTAGCCCATGAGTTCTCAGGTTCCGGTGAACTGGGCGGATTAGACTCTAGCTTATCACCGTTCTTCTTTCGTCTCTGTAGCCAAAGCCAGACAAGGATACCGATAACTGCTGCACTAGCCGCAATGACGCCAACAGCGATACCGGCAATGGCACCAGTCGATAAACCCGACGAGGTTGTGGGGTATACTTCGCCCCCCTCGGCAATTCGCATAAACTCTCTCTTGGTCATGTTGACTGACAACCCTTCTTGAGAGCAGTCCCACTGCAATCCCGAGAAACCCATCTCGGAATTCTCTGGTGTTTCTTTGGCTATGCATTGTGCGAAAGCAATGAGAAAGTCATTTTCGTAATGGTCCTGGCCGCATTCACAAAGTATTGGTACGGTGGCTTCCCCTTCGATATACTCGTAGCACATTGGCATCCAAGTTTCGGCGCATGGTTTGATTTCGTCGTTCCAGTACGGGTGACTGCTGTTCCATACGTATCCCCACGGTTTTGTACTGTTTTCAGCTGCCAGACATGTTGTGAAGAAGAGGGAGAGGATCAGCCATCGAAGTTCCATGTTGATTCGGCGAGTCGGTATCGTGACTAGGGATTAGTCGGACACTGGCGGTGTAATTTCGCTTGTCTGTGGACAGGTAGTTGTTGACGAGTTGGATGTTAGAGAAACTCCCTATTCTTGGGCAGCATCCGTAACAAAAGTGGCAAAGGAGGCACCGGCAATAAGACACAAGATCAACAAAGGAAAATAAAAAGAACAGAAAGAAAAACAGACCATGAAGTTCTGTCAAGCCGTAGGATTTCATCTAATTTTACCACTTCCTCCCTTACCAGGTAGTAATCCTTTGAACAGCACTTACCCTATTATGGACCTTCGTTCGAGGCGATGCCATGTTTTGGATGCTGGACCCTGTTCATTACATTCAAGGTTAAATCTTGGCTCACCAGTAAGCATTTACCGAGCCTCGGAAATGACCCATAGCAATCCTCCCATGCTACCGTCAGGCAGAGAAATCGGCCTCTTTAGTCTTAGGGTACAGAAATAAATAGCCCAAAGAGTATAGTCTAAATAGCATAAGAAAACCTACTAATTTTATCAGTTATGCTCTTAGCAGACATCTGATACCCGGAGGCCGTGAGATATAACATGACAAGACCCATAGCTTTAACCCTGCTAGTCTGACTTCCCCAAATATCTCCTCTTTTCATCTTCGCTATGTACTGTTGCAGTTTCACTTTTGTAGATGTACTTTATTTTGACATCTCCAGTCGGAAAATTAAAGACAACACATTCCACTTGTCGTGTTTCTTAATTGTTTATAAACTTTACCAATCTTGATGCAGCTGTAGATGAAATATTCATCTCAAGTAATGTTCAACATTAGACGCCTCGGCAGGTTGAATGGTAAAATCTCATCATTCTAAATTCCTGGGATCAAAGAATATTACTTTCTTCTATAGACTTCAGACGAGAAAACCACTTGATCAAACCCTTCAACTCGTAATTCTCCATTGGGGAATCTCTCATCTCGTCAACGATGGGATCAAGAACTTCCCAGACTTTGAGAAATCGACTCTCAGTCACCGAACCGAGGTTTTGAAACGCACTCATCATACCTCGGTACCGCCGGAGACTCGTCAAATCATATGTGTTATTCATATAGTCATTGTCCTCGCCAGTTGAGCGTGCTTTTGACATGGGTTTCAGTGATATGAGTTTGCAGGCATATATGAGAACAGCTGCAAGACCTGCTGCCAAGGCAACGTTGATATTTGAAGAGGATTCCAAGTCGAGTATTGCTCCGACAGAACGTCGTGGATTGTCGATATCACGCTGTATCATGACCTCATTTCCAGGGAATATGAAGTCTACCTCTGAAGGAGAGTTGGTTGCATTGACAGCTCCGCCGTCGTCTCGAGATGCTCCTATCCGAAAGGTTGGGTAAGAGCGAAACGTCGACAAAGCCTGGGGCCCTTCACCCGCAGAAGATGGAATGAATAGCAAAACATCTAACATATGCGCCCTTTGGAGCATGCTATGAAGTAGCTTGTGGGAGCTGGACTTGGTGGGTTCAATGAGCCAAGGTATCAGAATAATCTTTGCGCCCCGTTGAATTGCCGCGTCAATGGCCTGAAAGAATTAGTACTTTAATAATACTCTTGAACAAAAGCTGAAACTTACAAGAGCCACTGATCTAGCCTCGAGGGTTGGCTCACCATTCTCAGAAGTATGTGTATCAACTCTCATAGGGTAAAGCTTAACCATTGGACATACCCTCGCGATTGTTTCCGCCATGACTGTCCCATGGCCTAGCTCAGATACATACCAAGGGCTTGCCACGTTGTTGGTGCCACCAGTTGCAAAGCTTTTGCCACCCGTTATGTTTGCTGATAGGAATGAACCATAGGCCTGGACGCCATCATCTATCAGGGCTACCACAACATGGCTAGCCATATGGTCGTGTAGCGAAGGGGGTATAGCACTTAGTGACTGCATCCAAAACTGGTTGACACGATTGGCGAATGCGTAAACGGAATCAAGCCATCTATGCGCAGCTCGTGATTCGACAGTTGGTTGAGGCTGGCCTAAAGTGTCAAGATTCTCCAAGATTCTCCCTTTCCCTCCACGCTTAACAAATATTATTTCGATATTGCGCTTATCAGTGTCGGCATCTGAAGAGTCTTTTGTCTTTGAAGTACCGTCATTATCTTCGTCTTTCTTTTCAATGGATTTGTTGTCTCGCGCCAATACATTTCTGTCTATGCGTTGGCGAAAC
>NC_026475.1:2840654-2903027 GCF_000240135.3 Fusarium graminearum PH-1 | reverse complement strand
AGTATGATAATCTTTTTTCACTGGGGCAACAATGGTAAACCTTCCGGCTCACTCCAGGCCCTCAAAGCCGTATTGTTGCCACTCCAAGTTAGAGTAATCTCTCTGATTTTACAATCACAAGTCAAAGAGGAAATTCGTCCAGCCTCTCCCCATGCCACCTTAGATCCTAAGCTACAAATAACCCGAGGATCCAAATCGACCTTTCTCCAATTCAGCTGTTCGACAGTTATTGTGTTGAATGATTCTGAGATCGCTTGATCGCTGTGTGGAAATTCCGTCGAGTCTTCGACATCTACCCTGAGGATGTGACGAACACCTTTAACATGTAACCAATTGAAGAAGAACTTTATATCCCTTCGGTCCTTTCCGTTCATTTTCGTCTCATGGCGGCTAGTGAACTTGACTTCAACGTCAGGGAAAGAAACAAATTGGAGTACTTCGTCAAACTTCATATTCGAGAAAGTCTCAATAAAGGTCCTGTCAGTAATCTTGGAAGGCAGGCCGCGGTAATCGAAGGAGAATTGAATGTCTGAATTCGTTGTTAGTTTAACAGAACTCAGTAACTATATGAAGTTGGAGCAACTGGCCATTGATATTGCTGCCGTAAAGGAATGACTCAACCATGATCCCATTTCGCGTTCGCATGTAGTGTGATTTGAGCTCTTTGAGTATCATATCCCAGTCTTCAGCAGGTGCTTGATTCTTTGGTGTTCGCTCTGTTTCTTCCTTCTTTTCAATAACTTGATTCGCATTGACCAACCCAGTCTTTTCTTTTTCGAGGGGGCGATCGACGGAAATCTGATGCTTTGAGCTTATCTCGTCATGCGCTCTGTCTAGGACGTTGAGAATTTCTTTCGTTGCAACCTTCCCTATGTAAGGAGAAGATTTGGGTTTGACCTTTTTTTCTCTAGGTGAAGCCCTCCTACTCTCCAGCTTCTGATTAATTGACTGCCGCTTTGGGTCTATCTCTTCACGTTCTCTGTCCGGGACTTTCTGTCTTTCCCTGTTGGTGTACTTTTTCGTATCAGAAGCAGATTTGATCTTGACTTCTTTCTCACTGGGTACAGCTCGCTTGTTCACCATCATTAAAGGGGATATCTGATGATGCCTGTATACTGAATTGCCTTCTTTGTCCACAATATCCAAGAACGTGACGGAACTAGCTGTGCTTTCAGGCTGTCTTTTGTTGAGAATATCCTCATCGCGATGAATGAATAGGCGTATCGTAGCTGAACTTGGCCTTCGGCTAACCATTGCATAATGTAAAGGTGTTCGTCCATAGTCATCCTGGAGTGAAAGAGCTTCATTTCTGGCTATTGTGACCAACTTAATAACCACTCTCTCACGTATGGCCAGCTGGAAGGCAATATGCAAGCAAGACTTGGCTTTCTGTTCAACACAGGGTATTTCAATTGCGTCTTGGACTGCTGTTAGCCACTCGGGGTACTCAGTGCACTCAGACAGCATGGCTTCAATTAAAAGTGGCTTTCGGGTAGAGATGGCCATGTAGAGGGGCGTCACTCCATCGGAGTTCCTTTTTGTCAAAAGTATGGGGTGGTCTTTGACTATGCTTTGGATAAGAGGCATCATATTGCTGGACCTGACGTCGCTGCGGTTGTTGATAAATCGTAGAGCAACATGCAGGAATGTATTGGAATCTTCAATAACCAGGCCAATGACATCTCGAAACTCATAGAGAAAGTCGTACAGCGCCTGAGGTTCAGAGAACGTGTGGTGCCTGTTTTCCATCGCGGTTGTTGCAATACGGAATCGGGCTCTCGAATCAATTTCGTCTTCATCGTCGTCATCGTCGTCATCGTAGTCATCATCTGTGTCTAATCCTGAGCGATCGTCTAGCTCCTCCTCGAAGTCTTCGCCATAGTGGTCTTCGCCTGGCAAGTAAACGTTACTTGAGGTTGATTCGTCCATGGCAGGAAATTGATCTTGATGCCAATTGTATCTCGCGTTGGTTTACAACCCATCGCTACCAGATAAAGCGCCATTGATGTTGAAAAAACCATTCACACAGTGTATGAGACCACAAGACTCGGCTGTCAAGTTCCCCTCTTCTCATTTTCATGCAGTCATCCCATGCGTGATTTATTCAACTGGCTGATTCTTCTTGCAATTTCGGAAGTAAGCGAATCATGTCTCACTGTTAATGGTCATCACCCCTCTTCAGACTTCAGCCGTAAGCCAAAGACACAGTATCATGCAAATGGTGACACAGCTATCACATTTGACGTAGTTGGTATTATGCCTCTCCGAACAAGTCCGTGTACGCTGCTTTGCAATAAGGAGCACTATCTCCGCCAAAATTACAATGTCCGTGGATATCTGAAAAGGCAATCTATGATGACGAAAACAACGACTGAACAGTCAGTGCAGGATGGTATCGATGAAGCCAGTGATGCGCCAAAAAGGGAGTATTCATCATTCGCATCGAAGATGAGTCAAAAAAAATCAACGAATGAACCACCATTTCGACGGGACTCATTTTTGTTAGCAAAAGACAAAATGCCGGAAGAAATGCTCGATTCTGGTTCAGATTCTGATCCTGAAAAGCCAGTATTGAGACAAATTGCAAAAGACCACCAACAAGCCCCCAGCAAAGAACAAGATCGCGAATCCCTTCTAAGGGAGCTTGGACAGTTTTCCTTTACTACGTTGGAGGAATACAAAGCCGCCAATGCTGAGAGACTCAAGCGATGTTACATGGCCGATGAGCGAGATCAGAATAGAAATATTCTTCACTGGCTATCCGTCCATCTTCCTTCTAATCCTACCGACGATGAAAATACAAGTCTTCATTGGCTTGTAACCACGGTAGTAGAGTTGGAGCCTAAGATTGTCACCATGGTCGCAACGGATAGTCAAAAGGCCAACTGCTTACAGACTGCGATTGAGCATGCGAGATTTGACTTGATAGAGTCTCTCTTCAAAACAAGTGATGACGAGGCTTTGAGAGTAGCTATATCACAAGGAAATCATTGCAATGAAACCTGCCTTCACTTGGCTGTCAGGCTTGGACCACCAGGTGTTGGGTTAACTTTACAGCTTCTAGAAAATGCTCATCCGAAGGCAATCCTGAAGCAACGGAAGTACAGATTTGAAGACGATAAACCGAATCATGGGAATACTGTATTGCATGACTTTGTTCATATCAATGTGTGTTTTGTCAAGGGATATATGAAGACACTCAGGAGATTTATTCAACTATGCCCGGAAGCCTTGATGGTGTCCAATGCTGCGAAGGAATCACCATTCCAGTTTCACATCGCCACGAGGAACAAGGTCTATCCAGATTGGCAGGGATTAGAGTTTTCACCACGAACTGAGCGACATGACAAGAAAAAGGAAGCAGCGGCCAAGGTTGGAAGACTACTACTGGATGAAGCGTTTTCTCAGTCAACATGGGAAGATGCTTGTGGGTGTGTATATGGTGAAAGTGAGTTCTCATTTACTTTCTAGGTGTAAGCTGCTAATATCGAGTTTAGAGACTTTTAACCAAGCTACGACGTTTAGGCCCGCGGCTCCCATCAACAAGCGGATAGACAGGTCGCACTCATTCCTTCAATTCTATCCGATTCTATCGTATGTCGAACTTGTGCTAGCCCAGCCCAACCCCCAAGACAGACACGGTACGTCCCCACACCAATCTGAAGATCACATCGACATTACAACTGCGAGACATCGTGCCGAACGAACGGAGAGTATAAAAAGGGTGTTTTCTTGGTTCAGGAAGCAGAAAGTGAAAAGAATATTGAACCTCGTTGTCAGGGACGATACAAGATCACCCTGTAGTGATGCGGTTATTGAAGAATGTCTTCGAGACTTTGATGTTCGATATCTGCAATGGACGAAAGACGACCTCTGTATCGAAGTTCTTCATAATGCTGGACTTTCCAATGTCAAAGAACTTTGGCTTCAATGGAGCGGAAGGAACTCGGTATTGTATAGTTGGTCATGTAAGGATACAGGCCTTCCCAAACTGCCCCAGGTGAGTTATATTGGCTAGATATCTCTTTGCCTCTCAAGTTAACTGGTTCCTTTAGCTTGAGATGGTCCATATTCATACGCGAGCCGTGAGTCCCCGGTCGACCCGCAAGCAGTGTGCAACCCTAACGTCTTGGCTACAGGGAATAGAGTCACCAGACGCAAACAAGAATAATCTGAAGAACTTTAATACCCGGCTCAAGGAAAGTATCGACAGTGTTCAAATCGACGAATACCAATCAGACCTGACGACCAAAGTTACGAAAACGCTGCAAGAGGAATTGTCTCCTCTGGGATCCAAACTACAAGCATCTATGTCAACATGGAGTGGTGGCCCAGACTACGTTCAAATCGCCAAAGTCGGTCCAGGAGAGAAGCCACCAATGATCGAAGCCACTATCGCTGGGTTTAAGGCCAGAGCGATGTTTGATCGCCAAGATACTAAGGGGGTTCGGCAGATTAAAGTCGATGATGAATCGCATGAGACCCTGAGTGAGGCTAATGCTTCTAAAGCTGATGACCGGCAAGAGCAAAAGTGTGTTGAGAATCCTATCGTCAACGAGAAACAAGCTTCTGATCATAGTTTTCACAGGGGACATCGCTGGCTCGATGCCATTAAGAGACTCAAGACAGCTATCAATATTTACAAACAGAACAATCAAATCACAATTCGGCCCATCAGAGTCGCATTACTCGATGATGGTGTGAATCCCGGCGAATTGGTTGTCCCTGGGGTCTTGAAGGATGGTTGGCCACTTCCTAGCACGAGTCGACTTCACAGCTCCAAGCCATACTACAGCTCGGACCAAGGCCATGGTACCAAGATGGCACGACTGTTGTACTTCATGTGTCCATTTATCTCTATCTATGTGGCTAAGATTGACATGTATCGGGAGCATGATACGAGCGCTGCGATGTCAGCTGCCAAGGTAGGATCGACATTCATGTGCTTGCCAAGGCTAACTCTAATCTCTACCAGGCAATCAATTGGGCAGTCAGCAAAAACGTAGACATCATCTCCATGAGCTGGACCGTCAAACAGGTCAGATACGGTCCAAACTCAAATCAAACGGCCATCACAGCACTTGAGCGAGCTATTCAAGCAGCGGCCAACTCTGATATCTTGCTGTTCTGTGCTGTACAAGACTCTGGCCATTATGAAAATGACGAAATATCCTTTCCACAGAAAAGCGATACCAAGAAGCTTATTATTGTGGGTTCGGCTAATGAAAACGGAGACAAGTCTACCTTCGTCAACGAGAACAGCTTCAACTATCTCTTTCCTGGAGAGATTGTCATACCGGATATACTCACAGAACATGACAAAGGGAGTTCGGTAGCTACTGCGGTGGCAGCTGGTATGGCAGCCATGATCTTGTGGTGTGCGGAATACCACGCTAAAACTCAAGACTCTCGGGGAAAGACCACACTCCCCAGTACCCCAGCTACCACACTCTCACCTAGCCTTGCTATTCCGGAACCATTTGAAACAGGTCTAAGAACAGCAACAGAATGGGACTTTCGTCGCGACGGGAGAATGAGCGCTCTCTTTGACGCCCTTAAGCCGGATAATGACAAGTTTGTGGACATTACAAGTATGATAAACTCAGTCATGGCCAGCGTTGATGAGTTTCATGATACAGATCTTGAAAACCAAAAGTCTTGTATAGAGGCATTCGTGTCGATGTGTAAGGGAAATTTGCCTTTGAACCGTCGATAAGATAATCCATCATCTTCTTTAAATAGCAACCTCAACAGTAACCCCAATGTCACTCTTGCCCTCAATCATCTGTGGTTCCTCTTTATGCTTTTCATCTGAGGCTCCAGGTACATCGTTGTCCATGATAACAATACACTGATCAAGAAGATTGACCTTGTGTAGTTCATCAGCCATGTCGTCGAAAGCAGTCTTTTCCGTAATACCCGGTACAAACACTATGGGATCATCCTTGCATCCCAGTACCCTCTTCAGCTTTGACTCCATATCTGTCAAGATCCCCACCTTGGCCCTGACGGTGAATTTTGCCGTGAATTCCTCATTGGTCTCGCGACGAACAAGTATTGCAGTGCGTACATATGTTGGTAGGCCACTTCTCTGCGACTTGTTTTCGTAGAAGTTCCACTCGACACCATTGCATGCGTCTGGATCTCGTTCTGCGCCAATGTTGCAGTCGAGGTAAGCTTGCCCATTGATGGTAATCTTATCTCCAATGACTGTTGAGTTCGATAATCCATAGACTGCCTTCACGCTTGCCGATCCTCCAAACTGGGCTCCCAAGGAACCCTCCAAGTCCTTTTTCCGCTCTTCCGTAAAGTTGGTCCTGCATAGACCGAAGCTGCCTTTCGGGGACATGTCATACACAGAAGGTTCATCCCATGACTTGCAGCCCTCTGGACCTCGGAAGACGGCATTGATTCTCACAAACTTGAATCTCTTGCTTGGGTCTCTTGGCAATAAATGCCAGTCGAGAATGATCAAACTGCCATCTTGAGACTGATCCTGGTCATCCACAAATGAGCCGTGGACAGTAGCATGTCGATACCCATAGACTACTGCAGGTTTGTTTTGGTCATATCCGGTAAAATTGCGGTGCTGTTTCTTGCCATGTGCCTTGATGCGGAGTTCGAACTCTTCTTCGTTAACCTCGTCGAGCTCCACAGCGAAGCTTCTCGATTCTGCCATTATACCTGGCTGGAAGTATGTCCTCGAATGGAATCAATGTTTCGACGGCACGGTGACTGATTGAGAAGAGTGGAGAGGCAATTTTGTGACAAGATTCCTTGAAGTGGGCATGAGGCTAGAGGACAGAGCCTTGTTCTGTACGGCGTTCCAAACGACCCATGTGCGCAGGATTTCAGCTCCTGCATCAACATCAGAGAGGAATCGGCATGATGGTTATAGACGGCCCAAATACTGACTACATCGGCTGGCGCAGCCTTTAGCAAACCAAAAATATCATTGAAGTGAAATTATATACTTTTCGTATACTTCTCATCAACTTGGCAGGTCAAGGTTTGTACCCTGTAGTTACAGGCCTTTGGATTGGGGCGATCCGGTTTGAAGTGTCGACAATGTACCAAGTCAAATCCGACCAACGTCCGTTTGCCGGAAACACGAAGCCCAGATTTTACGATGATATTGTTAAATCATGATCCTGCCTCCATGGCAATAGCATCGCCCGCTATCTTATTGATGATGAGTGATTAGTAGATCTAAAACTAAGCTGTTAGTTCCTGCAACAGCACTTTATCACTAAGAATGGGAAGCAGGCTATCCGACTTTCACAATTTTTAGATACATCACGGTCCGAGGCTTATTTTCAGTCACTTTTGATTCAAGTTTCATTTGTGATAGTAGTATTTCAAAGGTAGAACGCTTCTGTATCTACTAGAGGGTCATTATCTTGTAGTCTCCATGAAAAGAACCATCAAAGATGATCTTGAGGTCGAGGTTGACCCATGTCTCGTTTCCATTCTTCAAGTACAGTGTAGTCCTACCCTTGGCCGTATACAAATCGACATTGAGGACTACACCGTCCTTGAGGTTTCCGTTGATATCGCCAGCGTTGATGCCATTGATGTTGGGGTTGATAGTGATCTCAAAAGTGTCGGTGTCAACATACCCAGACAACTGCGAGATATGAGTCTCTTGCACAAAACTGTTGAATTTAATGTCACCTGCCTTGATTGGACCAAAGGACCAATTTATCTGCTTGTGACTTTGGTTCTCATTGTACTCTGCAGAATCTTCCCCTTCGACTTGTTGAAGCGACCATACATTGTCGCCGTCATCAGGGGCTGTGAGGTTCACATTGACACCTACAATTTATGTAAGCAATGTCGTAGTTTTGTAGATGTAGGACATGACGTACCCTGCTCGCCCAACATGATGTATTTGCGTAAGACAGGATATGGAAGGGGAATTATAATATGAATAAGAGAAGGTATATCGAGGATCTGATCAACAACGTAAAACAGATTTCGTGAGGAAGTCGCAATGTTCAAATAGATAATATAAACTGAGATCTTGAGAAGATGATGGGAGTTCTGTCCCCTTCTTTTAGTACTTACTTTCTCCTTTTTATACATAGAGGTGCTCTTCTACTTAGAAGCAGGGTCATTGTTGACTATTGAACCTTGATTGCAGCTGGCAGGAGACTACAGCCACCCCAACAAGATGGCATTGAGTTGTTTACACCGAAGATGCTACCGCAGTCAGATTTTAGTTGACAATGACGAAATAAACTTCGTCATTGATTTCGAATTGAAAGTACTCCAATGGACATGGTTAGGGTTATCACATGCGTTGAAAGTCATAGATAATACTCGCGCTTCATGGTTTTTAAACATAGGTTTCATATAGACTCATTTATGCCTGTTCTCAAAGGGTAGTTTTCCTATTATCCTTGCTGATAAAAGCGCTTCAGTATTTTCATAATTCACAAGGTCTCATTTTACGCAACCGGTTTCCTCATCTGTGACCACATAGTCCATGATGTATATCTGCACGATATATGCAATGAACCCCTCCTTTTGAACTTAATTATTCAACCTCGCTGTATGTATCTCCTGTAATGTCTAATCGGCCCTTACCGACGCTAACTTGGAAGGCGTAACCAATCATTTGCTGGCAATCTCAATCACATTAAGCGTCTAATACAGTTGTAGTATCCTCTTTATCGGACTAATAGGAATTGCATCTTCGGATACGAACCAGACGTACAAGTGGCTCTGTGGCAAAGGCAGCATTCAAGAGGTTGGTAATGCCTCTGACGGGTTGACTCTCGTCTCAAGAACGGAGACACTGGCAAAAAAGAAAACCAATAGGTGGGGTGACATTTCAAATCCAGCGATCTATGCATGACAAGACACATTCTTCAAATGGATAACTCGACTGCTGAGGAAGTAGCAAGTTCCCCTGCAAACGGAATCATTACAACCCAAATCATAACAATCTCCTCTCTTAATCGGGAATCTTGAAGATAGTTAATTTGGTATCCACCGCACAGCCTGAGGCTGTCCATTTGTGCTGTACGCCGCACGCAAGGTTCAATTATAAATAAACGCTACAGGGTAAACATCCGCTCATCCAACAAGTCATGATATGGTACCGAGAAAAGAAATCCATTTAGGATTGTGTACATAAACTCTATCTAGTAGCAGAAGCATATAGCTATGCGAGTTGAACTCGGTCTCAGTTATAGATCACTCTCTTTTCCCAGCACACTGACCAGACCACAGTTTAGTAGAGCCACAGTCCTGGCAGTTACCTCGATTTGACCGAGAGTCTTAGCCTTTCCACCTGTCAGCGCGTTCATGCCTTCAAGCGAGAAGTGTATGCCCGAACTTGTGCCAGTGACAACAAGAAACGGTCGGGCTTGCTCCCCATAATCTAGCGTCATGCATGATCCACACAGTAAGCTGTCTGGTCCGGTATTGTATTGTGTACCCATGTACCCATGAGACGCTGAGTAAAGCTTGAAAGTGTTTGTCCCTCGTGATTTATGTATTGTGGAACCATCCCGACGCCTTCCTTACAACATGCGAGTTGGCTGATCGGCGTTGATCTGTCATCGATAGTCCGGTTATACGTGACTATAATTACAAGTATTGTTGCTATGGCAGCTCATCAGAGAGGCTGTGGGCTCTGACTTGTAACAGCCGAAGCCGAGACAATATTCACAATACTTAATAGTATAGCTAGGTGGTTCATCTTGAGTGTCATTGCAGATTCAAATACCAAAACTATAGATCTATTATCCCTCAGATCTCACAGTCTATATCTCAACCCTTCCGTTGTCTTCGGCGAAGTTCCACCTTCCCAGCTTGCGGTGACAGAGATAACACATAAATATCTTTGTCTTGCCCATTAGCCTCTGCCCATGCACTGATATCCTTATCCAAGCCTGTCTCAGATGACTCAACAGCTTTTGTGACATGAGTTGCCTGTGCGACTGCCTGCCACGCATTGCCTAGAGCAGAGAGTCTAGTCCTAGACAGAAAAACAATAATAACAACAAAGACCTGAATCAGGTGCACAACAGCCATACCAATAACGAGACCGAGTCCCAACCATTGGACTGGGATAAGTCTTTTGGTCATATGCTGGGTAGTAATTGGGTATATAATATCGTTATGTTCGAGAAGTTCGTAGTAGGGCACTTGTTGAAGTCTTGTCAATACACTTTGGATTGCAAGTGCAGGATCCCCTGTTATCAGCAGACTGGTCAGAAAAACTGCACGATAAAGTTCGTGCGCCGACCATGTTTGAACGACTACATTACCGTCACTCATGTCCCATGTTGTGTTTGATCCTACCGACTTTTCATCTAGAACGCCATCTAAGTAACTGTCCGTGCCACTCCTGTCTAGTCCAGGGGGATAAGAATTATCCTCGTCCGTCAGAGGACCGATGTCGAGTTTTAAAATGCCACGTTGCGCTGTGTCGTTTGTTTCAACACCAATACCGAACTGCGACAGGATTGACCTCGTTTTGTTTCTTAAGAACCCCTGTCGATCCAAGGTGTAACTAGAACCGTCATAGTAGTTAAAGTTAGGAGTCCAATGCGGCTCCCTAGGGATAGCGTCGCCAGTCATGGTGACGTTATAGATGCCTGCTTTGGCAATGTTGGCGTTGCAAACTGTGGCAGCGAGAACTTCGGCGCCAGTTGTATCGTAAATTCGCGTCCATAACCCTTCCGCCTTTGACGATAGCTTTTGAAGTCGCTTCGGAATCACTCCATCCTCCTTCAACATCGGCCAGATATCAGCTGTTGTGTTTATGATGAAGATATTTCTCATGCGGTATTTCTCTCTTTCGAGTAGCAGTGTTCTATCACTATTGAGCTTGATGTTGAGCTCATCATCGAATTGACGAGCGTCTTTGCCGGTATGGTTTGAACACAGTGTTACAGACCAGCTTGTTCTATTTACTCCTGCAGTTGGAAGTATTCCACATTCAAACTCTCGAAGGTGCCTTTTCTCCCGTAGGTGCAATGTTGGTCCAAATCTCATAACGTCCTCTGACCTGTACCCAATGCTGATCTCGTACAATGGAAGGGGAGTACAAATAGTCCTTGTATTAGCGACAACGGCAGGTCCTGAATAGTACTCTAGCGATGCTCTTGTATATTCATCTTGAAAAGGCAGAAACGCACGATAAACCCGCCCGGTATCACCAAATGTGCTTTTGCCAAATCGTGTTTCAGCGAAGCGCCACTGTGCCTTTGGCTTGACGGCCCAAGACATGATATCTTGGGCACCTATCCCAACCGATGATCTGAAGGAAATACCTGTGTCGTTTTTGACATGCGGACCTGGGATGTCAGAATTTCCCAAGTCAGACAGGAGTATTGTGGAGTTTAAGTTGGAGACAAGTAGGATGATAACCGATGTGATGATAATGCAAGAATGCCAAGCCCCTGAAAGACTATTTATTGCTTGCCTGAGAACAATGGGAAGCATGCCGATAGGGCTTGATTGCATCCTGCCAATGGATAAAACAGGAATATCCATCATTCTTGTTCCCGACGTCTCGAGTATGACTGCAGCTAAAGCCGAAACAAGCACACCTATTTGCAGTGACATAGAAGTCCGAATCGTAGCAGAGCAAATGGTTATGACTTGTGCAGTCCTGTCTTTAAAGACAATTGTCTTCCACAGACTTGGAATCATAGGAGTTTTGTGATTTATAGCATCTGCAGCACCGTGCCAGAGGACGATAAGAATGAAGAATGAGGCTAGAATGACCAGGGTGCCGACTATGAGGATAGTAGCGCTGATTGGCCCTATGCTCTGCCACCAGGAATATCGTCTGTTATTGGATGTTCGAGTTGAGCCAGGCAACATTGGCAACGTCTCATGGTCTTGCTCTGTTTCTATTCGAGACGTAGATGTGACCTTTTCATGATTTGCCTGTTGGGTCAGGTGTTGAGGCCGTGTCGCCATCTCGATATCGCTTAAGTCGTCGTGAGATGCCATAGTTGGCAATTTACCGTTGCAGAATTTGGTAGATTCAGTATGATGATGAACGGAATGTAAATAGCATGATGAAAATGAAGGGTGCAGGGTCGTTTTGTTCTGAATGGGAGCTTATGCCAAGGGATCAGCCGCCACTTAGAATCAGGCTGCGAATCACTTATTAAGTCTACCAATAAAGACATCAACAGTGTTGGAAATGTGGAGATGTCGATCACTGTCTTGTGCTATTCTGGGAAGCTGAAAAAATAGTATCCAACTGAGAAGAGCTATTTGCGCCATTGTTTCACGTCATATACCTTTATTTTAATCGGCCGCCCAGAACCAAAAGCAGTCAGATAATCAGGCGGGTAACTAGAGAATAGGGACTTGAAGCACAATAGACGGAAATCATTAGTCTACTCTTAGGCCATAGATAAACTAAGAGTAATCTAATATTTATATCAGAGACTAGATCAGTACCGGTTTTTATGCAAACATAAACGCATCATGGTATAGACCACTTTGATCATGGTTCCCATAAGTCGGGAAGGAAGCTGCACCTTCCCTCTGGGCAATCAGAGCACATTAGAAATTAACTCCAATTGAGTCGTATTCCCAAGTCAACCGTATCGTTTTATGCGTCAACTTACCTAGTCAAACTTACTTATCAAAATAAATACCACTATTCCGAAGATCACTATTACCTCTCCTATAGGTAACTAAGCCCCTATCTAACTCTTCCTGCGGCCTATGCCTAAGAGCGCTAAATTTAAGGTCTAGGAGTTCTTTAAGATAGAAGCAGAAGTAAAACCAAAAATAGAAACAAAAGCCGCGCCACCTTTCGGTATATAGCCCATCCGACTTTCACTTGTTCTCATGGGAATTGAAACTAATGAGGAACTAGATTAAGATAACGCAAGTTTTGATAATACATAGGAGCACATTAACGCCAAGCAGGCTCAAGCCGATGCCTAAGGATGCATCTTGGGGCGATACACAATAAAACAAAGAAAATGGCACTGGCCTGCAACAGCAAATGTATGCATGACTCTTATCAACATGGTATTATTATAGCTAATGGAACTTGATAGGAGAAATAGAGGGCGGCATAACCGAAGGGAGGGATACCTGTTACCACTGTGGTCCTGTAGCGTAGCTATTGCCCTGCTAGGGTCTTGTTAGATAAAGCAAACAAATACTACCACTATCCCGACTCGAAACTTGATAGAAAGTTCTTTAAGATGGTGAGGTGGATTAGGACCCTATTGCCCCCGAGTCCGAGCCTGAGAATGGTAATAATGAGAAGGATGAGGATAAGGATAAGCCACCCGGGAAGAAACGCCGGGTCTGGGAATATTCTATAGCTGAAACGCATCGACTGCAATTGCTGAGAAGACTCACAACGCCCGCAGAGTTGTCCCTAGATCCGTTATCACCACATACCTGACCATGTCCGTCATGGGTTTATTTGTATGCCTAGTCTTGAGCTTTTGCATGACTGACTTGGAAGCTGCAGCTGCAGATCCAAGGTTTGTAACATTTCATTCATCTTCTGCCACTAATTGCTTACTAACTTTATATCTAGCCGCTACCTAGCATTTACTCTCATCATCAATCACTGGGGAGAAAATCTAGCTTTCGCCTTCCTCCCCATTGTCATCGTCAACTCAGTGCTGGGAGGTGCATCGGTTCTATTCATGGTTTCCTGCCAAACTGCTGCTTTTGCGCGTGATGGTGGTCTTGTCTTCAATGACAAGCTGGCGCATGTCTGGATATACAGCAACATGCCTATCTACAGCAACGTCCTCGTCACCAATGGCGGAGATATCTTGCTGTTCCTGGCCATGTCCCCAATGGCTTCATCCATCATCTACTCATTGGCAGTCATTGCTGTCATGCTCATGTATGCTCTGCCTATGTCGTTTCGTGTTTTCCATAGTGGTAGATGGGTGCCTGGTCCATGGAACTATGGACGATTCAGTATCCCTATTCATGTCTATTCCATTATCTCGATCCTTTACATCACGATTCTAGAGTGCTTCCCTCCCATGGCGGACTGGACAGGTGCAGCATTCAACTATAACTGGGTTGTGCTCATTTTTGCTCTGTTTCTATCTGGAGTACTTTGGATGTTCAAGGTAAGGTATACATACAAGGGAGTCGATCAGGAGGCCTTGGATGCTTGGAGAGCCCAGGAGGTGTCGCCTTCGACTAGTGAAGACGATATTGAAGGTGCGAATATTGTTATACAAGGTACTAGCCCTAGGGGTAGCTCTTGCACGGCAGGGAATAGCGTGCACACGGTAGTCAAGGGCCTCAAGAACTAGATGATCTTATTTCTTTTTTGTAACTATTACTATTATGCAATTGACATCCTAAATGGTTAACAATTTCTTCTCCATTTGTTAATTGCGTTTTTAATAATAACATTCCGCATTGATAATCCGTTTTTACCTAACTAAACCTAATCTTAATCATAAAAGACTATACTCCCCATAAATAAAATTGCCTTAGCTTAAACGTCCAAAGGCTGCTTGAGATCTTCAACTTTGGTAGGTACCACTCTTTCAGAATCATGTCGTGTCCACGGGCGAACAAAGCGATTCCACTCAACCCACGGTGCAATGACAAAGAATGTGAGGAGCTCTACAACAGCTATGATGTACTTGTGAGTCGGAGACAGGAAAACTTACAGTGCAATAGTTTACTTACTGCTAGCCACAAAGACTTGCCACCATCTCCAAGCTACATCATCTCCATCCGGATGTGGGAATTCGCGAGTCGGGACCGCCATAAATGAGGATATGAAAGAGATAGGGGTCTGGGTAACTCGTTAGTAAAGCATCCAAAGTGCTAATGGGAGAAGTTTTACAAAAACGACTGTGACTATGGTAAAGATAAAGAGAAGCTTGCTCTGCCACGCGCTATCTTTGGCCCTCTGATCTGCTTCGTTTGCAAGACTGCGTGTATCCCTTACGACGATTAGATTTCCTTGCTTCTGTTTAAGATCCAGGAGATGATTCAGCTATAAGCAGTGTTTTCATTTCAGATATCGATATGCAGAGGGCATTTGACCTTGATGCAACTTACCGAATTCTCTACCGTAGAAGCGTCTGTGAAAAGCGATTTGACCTTTGAGATCCGCTGCTCCAAGATGTTCTTTGCCTCCAATAGTAGTTCACTTTCTCCATCTCCTGATAGCCACTCCTCGTCTTCGTCGGAATGATTTTTACTGGTGACAAAGTTCAGTTCTTCTTGGCTCTTTGTGTATTGGTGAATGACAGCCTTCTGATCGTCCAACACCTTGTGTATCATTTTCAGCTCATCCTTGATATCCTTGATCTCGCAAAGATGGTCCACTTCTTTCGTGATGTTGCACAGTTCGGCCTCAATCTCCATCGTCTTCTGTTGCCGAGCCTTGGACGTCCCCCTCGATCTTATCTGCTCTTCCAATCTGCTCAAATCCTTTTGAGATCTGTTAAAGTTGGCGTAGCAATCTGCATCCTCCTGAGCCTGGACAATTAAAATAGTTAGTAATATTCTCGTGATAAATACTCGCCAAATGGTCTCTTACCCGGTAGGCTATACTTTGCTCAAAGATATGAAAAACATTCTCCTTCAGCCCGGCGTTATTCGGTGCGTTTACGAACCCAATAACGTGTCTTAGGACACGGGAGATAATTGAGTCCATGGTTGAAGGAGGGCTTGTTTGGACAGTTGCTGAGATCTGCTCCGAGAGATTTGACTGATATGGGTGTCGACGGTCGGGACATGCAGTGACAAGGGTGTCTGATTTAATTATAAACTTAAGATACGGAATACAAAAAGTGAAACAAGCATTTCAACTCACCAGTATCGACTTTCCAGATCCACATCTGATTCACCATGAGGAGTCGTTTTGGCCGTGTAGTTCTGGTTAACCTTTCCTGACGTTCGACATGTTTGATCACGACTTGGTCGTTATCTCGACCTCGCGAGTCATGCAATGATAGGTAATAGGACTGGTCCAGTGTGAGTGGTGCATGGAAGTTACTCAGGCCATCCGATATCTCATAAAGTTTCTTCGCAACCTCTGCTGCCTTGAATCTGGTCTTGCAGCTGTCTAACTGGCACCCTTGTTTGTTGAGAAAGCATTCTAAGTTTTCTGAATCAAAATACGGGATCTAGGTCCGAGCATAATTCAGCACGATTTCGCAAACGGTTGTTGAACCTAACTTACAACTAGGGAGAAAATGCCTCCGCGAGATCCTGGCAAAGGCGTGAATGAAGGCTGTCGAAAGCGAGCATGCAGTGCTAAGCCCCTGATTTCGTGATATGATTCGGTAGTGAAAGATTTAATCCCACTGCGGTATATCGTCGATGTGTCTTCATCCATGCCACTCAATTGGCAAATGACAAGCTGTCAGTCATATCAGCACCAAAACCAACGTTTAGAATGAGGCTACAAACCTCGGCCCAAGATTTCTACTTTTTGTTAGCGTTTCAAACGGTCAAGATACTTGTAGACAATCTTTCCACATACGTTATTCGCTGGCAGGTGAGCCCATCTCCAATAATCCTTCGGTTGATCTTCGTCTGCCTTACTCTTTGCCCATTCTTTAAGCTTACCCTTTTCACTACCATTCATGAGATTTCCCACTTGAACTGGGAATAGCTGGCAATCACGGCCAGAGCCATAGTAGTGAACCTGCAGCTGAGAGCATTTGAGTACATCAACATCAGAGTCGTTCGAATTCGGTATGCATGACCAGTCCGGTTCCTCAGCTATTCTGTCTTCGTGGTGACCGCTGTTTAAAAGGATTAGTATCTTCTGGAGACAACCTCGCTCCGTCGACCCAAGGTTGCCAATCATCTTCAACTCCTCAGTTACAACCTCTTGTACAGTCATTTTATCGTGCACTCTTCTAAGCCCATTTTCAGCCCGATTTTGTAGTAGTAATGCCACCACTCTGACGTGGTCTTTGGTTAACGGCGGAATAGCTCTGCGGTATCCTGTTAGGAATTCGCGATGCTCACGACCTCTCTGGACAACTGTATGTAGTACTGTAGCACCTCCATGTGTGATCACTGTATTGACATCGGCTCCTTTTTCAACGAGCAATTTAGCAATATCATAATGACCAAAACAAGCAGCCTCATGCAGGGCAGTATACCCGAGTCGATCACTACCGCTGTGCTTCACGCCTTCTCCCAGTAGACGTTCAACCTTGTTGATATGTCCTGCTGCTGCAGCCAAGAGGAGTTGTGAAACACCATATTCGAGATTATCGGTCGGCTTCGCACCGTGTTTCAAAAGTGTGAAGGTTGTGAGGTAGTGTCCCGAGTCCAAAACAGAAACATCCAACGCAGTCTTCCCCGATACGTCCGATACGTCAAGCCTGACTTCATGGTCCAGTAGAAGCTGAACCATCTCACTGTCGTGGTTTTCGAGGGCAACAAATAGAGCTGTCCGCCCCTGATCGTTCAACGCGTTGATATTTGCCCCCAATCTGAGGGCCTCTTCAACCTTGGCTCGATCGTTCTCTCGAACGGCCTTTTCTAGTCTCTTTTCTGGTACAGTGTATCCTGGCCTTGACCCGTGGACTACCTTCATGTCAACAGCAAGCTCACGGCCATTATCGTTTAGAACTAGCAGTCGAACTGACCCGCGGTCAGAGTCGAAAGCTTCGAGAATCCGAGCATATAGGTCAGATTGGTCAATTACAGATAAACCCTGCTTGATATAGCCAGTCTCAGTCATGGCTACAATCTTGCCGTCATCCACATTAACAAGACGGTATTGCATGAAAGTAGGGCCAAGCATTGTCTGCACGACGACGCTTGGGGTAGGACTAGTGATAAAAGATACTCCCTCACAGAGCTTCTTAGTAAACACATCAACGCCAAGATAGCGATACTGTCCCGTAGCAGCGCTTGTCGAGATGCGAATAACCTGGCAGGGTCGGTCTCGAAGCATGACATAATCACCTAACCGGATATGATGACAGGGTATCGCAACGGTGTTGAGGTCATCGCCCTGATGATATACGGTTGCCTTGCGAGCCGCATCTGTCATGCCCTCTGAAGGCTCCAGGTGGTCAACTGAGTCTTCTGGGTTTGATAAATCATGGTGGCCTTGCATTAATGAGTACAACAATGAGCTGGATCATCATGGAAGTTGAACCGTACCATCTGCATTTTGATTATCCGTAGTTATAGGCGGCAGTTGGTTCGAGAATGTCGATTTTGACAAATTGGACATGTGGTAAGTCCGTGGAAGTCCGGTAATTTGTGATTGGATTAGGTGAGACACGAATGGGATCTTCCAACTGAATCAAGGCGGACTTGAGCAGAGATGGAACGCAGTTAGCTGACTTGGGCTATATGGAGCAGAAAAACCAGAAGCCAACAACTGACTGGGATTGCGCTAACTTATAAGGTGATTGAAGAGCATAAAGCTCACTTAATTAATGAGAATACTTATTAAGCGCCAGCCTTGTTGGGCTTGAACAGGTGGGGCTGTCAATGATGCCTGACATGGTGCTGTAGACATCGACACAGATATTCCGTTTCCTTTCGATGCGATAAACGCTGAACTCTATGGCTTGTGCTAGATCAATATCGCAAAGTTTCCAAAATTCCGCCAAATGTTTGAGAGTCACAAGTATCAGATATATGGAACCATCCTTGGATTACTGGTGCCATATAGTTAACAGACCACGCTGCCTGTTGTAGCGATACTTCACACTGGTGACAGTCCATTTGGACTCTCATTTCTATTTTAACATTTCATTTAAGGATCATGTTACTTGAAATAAGACTCTAAAACTGGTTCTTCTATACCCTGGCATTAAACCAAGCTATTGTTACGAGCCATGGGATAGAAAATTAACTACAATAAGCAGGTAAAAGCAGTCATTCGCAGTCAGAATAATAGATCGCTGTCTTAACTAGCTCTGCCAGTCAAGGTACTGGTTGAGATAAAATCTTCCCCAATAGAAGATATATTTATGCACAGCCATAGTAATAATGCAGCGGTAACATACTGAATGGAGATGAACGGATAATCATTGATGACTGCATGTGCCACCATCGTCACTTTGGTCATTTACCTTGGATGTGTTTGCGTCTAATAGGCCTACCGAATTTCAACAGTGGCTGAGTCGCTGATCAATACGTATCGATGTAACCAGGCAGGTAGGTTACATAAAAACCGGTACTGATTTATGACTGATATAAATACTAGATCACTCTTAGAATATGTATAGCCTAAGGGTGGACCAATGATTTCGTCTGAACGACTTTGAGTCCCTATTTTTTATTAACCCGCCTGCCAGGCTCTCAACTTAACTCTGTCTGATGTTGCACATTATGCAAGACGTTTCGTATGTCAGCAAAACCAGAGCCTGATCGGCCACAAAAACAAGGAAATTCATTGTTGGACCCATTGTGAAGAGTGTACTTCAGCTGATACATTTCGCGCGGCATGGTCGTTTGGCACCATCCATTGCTCAATCTTCAAATTTTCAATCTTCTTTATACTAGACATCCACTACTACCAAAGTCTATTACATCCTAAGCTTTTACCAGCTTAGAGCACCATTAAAGGAGAGCTTGGGGCACTATGGGATCAGGCTGAGAAGGAATTTCTTAGCTCTGAGATTGCGACTTCTTACAAAAAGGTGCCAGAGGCCGAATACACTAAAACATCCCACTGAGTGGCTCGAGAGTTTTCAAAAACATCGAAACAGAGATGAGAGGCTTTTGGTAGCCTGCAGAAAGGTTGGAAAGCACCTTGAAATCATCCAAGCTTTCGTCAAGGCTCTTGGATTTTCTGTTCAGGTGGCATCAGCTGTAAGTCGACTACAACTAACTTCCACAGAATTTTATGTTTCTTACTTGTCACCAGGTCATGCCAATCCTTTCGCCAGCCTCTCTTGTCGTCAATGCATTTGCATGGTTGTTCGGTTCCTTTGCCGCCGTCAAAGCTGACCTTGACAAGGTAGAGACATTTTTTGAGAGCATCTCAAAGCGCCTGGAGTCTCTCATTCCCCTCAATAAGCATTTGGTAGGAGGTAGGGCCCCTGTTGTTCTCCAAAAGCGCATTGTTGAGCTTTTTGTGAGCTGTTTGGGTATATGCAGTGTTGGAGAGAGACAAGTTAGGAAACGACTGAGTAAGTTATATTCTCTACTTCATTCTACATTGTGTTTTGCTACTGGTACTGACTGCACTATAAAGAGACATGGGTACGAAAGTTTAAAGGTGAAGAAGATGTGGATCCGGCTTTGGACAGATTCACCGAAGCCGACAAGGCGTTGAGAGATTGCATCAGCGTCAGCACTCTTGATGCAACACTATCTAATCAGGACAGTTTTCTCGATGATCTTACCTATCGCGACGAACTACTCGGATGGATATCGTCGACCAACTACTCCAATATGCACCAAAGAATCAGAGAACAAACTCCCCATCTTGTCATTGGCGGCAGATGGCTTCTGACGTCTGAACTATTCACGAAATGGAAAGAACACGACGTAGATAGAATCTGGTATACTGGAAAGCGTAAGCATCCCCCCAAGTTATGACACACTTTACGCTTTACTTTATTGGCCAATTGAAGCTGGTGCTGGGAAGAGCGTCCTCGCGTAAGTTGATCGCACTTCGTCACCTGTCTCTGTCTAAAAACTATTAGGTCAACCGTCATAGAACACTTGAGATCATGGGTACATAAAGACGAAACAAGAAAGCGCACCACTATGATCACGCATCTCTACCTATCATACACCTCAAGCCCAGATGTTAAAGACTTACTAGGAAGTATTTTACGACAATGTCAAGCGGAGACCGACTCGTATCCTGCCATTGTTGCAATGTTCCAGAAATATCGCCTCCAGGGACTTATCAGTGACAAGGTCCAACTTCCAAAGCTGGAGGACATCAAAGAGATGTTGAACGTGATCAATCAAGACAAGCGGATGTTCATCATCATTGATGCTCTCGACGAGTTCGAGATAAACAGCCGTCGGGGCCTACTAAAGATTATCAAGGAGATCAATTCTGTGGTGAAGATCATGGTCACCTCTCGCGTCCTGAACCATCTAAAGTTCCTCCAGGAAGGATTTGAAACAGATACCATTGAAGCAAATGATGAGGACATGGACAAATACATCGAGTCTGTCATCAACTCTCGTCCTTCTCTGAGCCCATTTGCGAGTTATCACCAACGCATCAAGGAGGTGGTGAAACGCCAATCTGGTAAAATTTATGTTAGTAACTGTGTCTGGATACAGTATTCTGTGGCGCTAACAGCAATCAGGTTTATCCTTGTTCGGCTGCATATGGATGCTCTCAGTAACGTTCAGCACAAAGCACAACTTGAACACGTTCTGGAGACGTTACCGAGTGATCTCCAAGAGGCATATAAAGACACCATGATCCGAATAAGGAGACAAGCAGATGGCAGTTCAGCTCGAGCCTTGACGACCCTAGGCTGGGTTACATTCTCAGAAAGATTACTCTCAATACATGAGCTTCAACATGCTCTTGCCATTGCTGAGAGCCATGATGATTCCCCGTTCGACTACCTACGCCAGGAGAGGGAGATCATCTCCGAGTGTTGTGGGCTTTTGATTGTGGATCTCGACGTTATGGTCGGCTATGTTCACAGATCTGCAGGGGAATTCTTTGACAGAGTTAAGCACAGCGAATTCCCCGAATTCGATGCACAAATAACCCTCGCTTGCATCAAATACCTGTCAATTCCAGCATTAGTCAATCGGGTATCAGCGATGTCCCCCAAGTTCCGTCCCAGAACAAGACTTTCAACTCAAGACAGTTTTCCGTTAAAGGGTTATGCTGGCCAGTATCTTCACAAGCACCATAGAAGGATCACAAATGCCCTTGATAACGAAGAGGTAAGAAACGCGCTTTACAACTTTGTACTGGACGACGACAAAAGACTGTGTTACACTACAGTTGTCTTTCGGCGCAATGCATACGAAACTAGGTCAACACTCTTGAAAGGCGATACCTCTCCCATCAGCTTTTTCGATAAAGTCTATTCATGGTCTTCTGAACCGCTCCATGCGCTCCACATTGCTGTATATCTCGGCAATTCCCGCGTTGTTGAGATTTTGATCAATGACAGACAGAATATCAATGCGCTCGATCCATGTGGACAGTCGCCTCTGGTCATTGCTCTCGACAGTGGCCTCGACTTCATCGCTAGCATTTTATTACGGAATGGCTCTACGGTTGACCTTACCACTGAAAGAGGGCACGGCATCCTACTACATTGCATGGAAAAGGACTATAAATCTGTCATTGAGCAGATAATCGGCGATTGTACCGAACGTGTACCACACCAGGAGCTGTTGAAGATTATCGGCATTCTGTGTTTGTTCTTCTTCCAAAGCATCCGCGGTATACTTTCTGCTATCTTGACCATTCGAATTCAATCTGCGCTGCCAAAGGTTGAGACCTCCAGTGCTTCATCTCTGGACGCGGGTACATCTGATGAAGAACAAAGAGCATCTTTGGAAAGTCAAATGGAACTGCTTCGATACACATATGAGGGAAACATTGATTGCTTAGAGGCTGCACTACGTAATTTGACGACTGAGATCAAAGAGATATCGGATGGGGCAGAGCTAGTGTACACTGATACAGGAGAAAGTGATCCGAATGATATTCAGCCACGTTATTATGACAGCTCTGAGTTTGGCTCCGAGTTGGACTATGTCTCTAGCTCTATACCTCATGTTTCTTCTAACGATTACTCCGACTCAAATTATGGGCCTATTCCCAATATGGTGGATTCACACGTTGGACGGAACTTAGTCGAGTCACCACCACAATGGTTGTCTCCGAGCCATGTCGATCTAGAGTCAGATGAATTTGACGCAGACCTAGGGTCGGCACAAATCACCGACATCTCAGCCCAGGAATCATCCGATATCAACAGCGAATCAACAATAGGAGAATACGATAGTCAATTCAGTGGGGATGAAGTGGGCATTTTTGAAGACGCGCCATCAGAAGGAGACCAGATCCTAGCTTCGCCTTTGAACAAGACCGACAAGATCAAGATTACGTTCCTCAGGACAGCCTGCTTTCTCGCTGTGGAAAATGGAAAACATGAGGCCATGCTGAGTTTCCTGAATCGTGGCGTTTCACCGAATCTGACAAACTTATAAGGACAGTCACTCCTACACCGAGAGACTTGGAGGGGCGATCATAAGCTTGTCGAGATCCTCATCGACCATGGAGCAAATGTTGATCAGAGAGATCATAACGGCAGAACGCCTTTACTAGGGAATGCAGATCTGAAGAAGAAACGAGGTGAGATGCATCGTATGTCCAGATACGCGTCATTGTGCTAATGACTACAGTGCTCAAGTTACTTATCGAACGTGGTGCAAATATCGATCTCAGGCAGCGCGAAGGGTGTCACGAGTTGTACGAGGCAGCTGTGTTTGGCGACATCAATGCTGTTGATTTCTTCCTTGAGCAGGGGGTCGATCCATCTATCACAAACAACTTTGGATGGACACCCCTGCACGGAGCTGCAGCAAACGGACACTATGAAATCGTCAAGCGCCTTATAAGAAAGGGTGTCAACATTTCGCCGCTCTCTGACACTTATGAAACTCCTCTTAGTCTGACGCAAAACGGTGAAACGCATTATGACTCTTATACTGACAGGTTCACGACATTATGCAGAGGCAATCATGCGGACCAGAGAATTGGATATTCAGAGGAAAATAACGCGTAGAGATGATATACAAAATCTTCTCCTTGCACATGGAGCACTTACTCGTGAGGGAGTGACTGAGGAAGTGGGAGAGGATGAAATTGTGAGGATTGTATCCAACTGGCCTGGTTGGAAAGATGACAGTTGGTGGGATGAACCAGGAAAGCTGCCGCCGTATTACAGACGCAGAGGGTGAATCCAGAAGATACTGATGTCAAATCAAAGGGTACTATTATCCAGTCCATCCTTTGATGAACTTACATGCGCATATGTCGGGTAACATTGAATGTAGTTTCAGTGACGGAAACAATAACCTCTATAGCTAGATTCTTCGGAATTATTACCCGAAATAACCACTCAAGGTCGTCCAACCTGGGCCATCCACAAGCAGATAATTGTCCGCATCTAGCACTTCGTCGGTTGACCGAGGTCTCCTATCCTTCCCTACTTGTTCAATGGCTTGAAGATCCCACGTGACGACACCAACCTTCTCAAAGACATCCTGTTGTCCAGGTTCCTGGCACAGCATCAATCCAATGCACCACCTAAACCATACGTTCTCCAGCTCGGGCGCGTTCGGTGGTGGCCCGACCAATGCTAGAAACAGAATGCCAATTTTTCGGTCTTCAGACTGATCTGCTAACCATGATAGCTTCTGAGTCCGGTTCAACACATCCTCTGGATACACTTCCTGGACAGCGTCTTGATACTTATGTTCCAGCTCAACCTCTACGGTATCAGAGCCAATGCAATTTTCCATAACTTTGAAGAACGTGCTCATCTTGGTGAAACTACCTTCAAATCCAGCCATGAGAATGTCTTCAAACATTGCTGCCTCAAGCGTCGCTCCATATGACTCTGCTACAAGGTCTTGTTCGTCAACTGAGGATCCATCCGGCCCGATCATCTGCCGCCAGAGCAGCTCAGAGAATCGCATCATCGTCATGCTCGAGTTGACTCTCCACGCTCCCCGCGGTGGACAAGAACGATCTTGTATGGATAGCTGACTGGAAATGGGGTAAATCCGAAGTAATTCTGTTGCTAGTTGATCTTCTAGTTCAGGTAGACTGTACGTCTTTCCCGGGATATGGTCAGGTGCTGATTCGCCCAACTGCAGCCCAAATACCTGCATGATGCCTCTCACACGATCCGTCTTCTCGTAGCACGTTCGTCGATGCGAAGCTTGTAGGAGCATCAACGGATTGCCCATCCATGCTGAGCTGGTATCATAACCAAGCTCCAGCGTTCTGAGCACGGACGTTCCTTCGTTGAATCCTTCGAGGAATCCAAAAGCTTCAATCTCACTCTTGACAGCGTCAAATAGTTTTTGGTCAAATGTAGCTTTTCGGGATACAGATCGTTGAAACTGATCAAGGAAGCTATACATCTTCTGGCAGACGGTAATGAGATGGGATAGATATCCTCCAGAAGAGACATCGTCAACACAGCGAAAGAAGGATTTGCCATCTCTCAGGAAAATAACAGCATAGGGAGAGAGGAAGGCCTCCTGGAGAGTCCACAAGGAAGTAAACCATGGATCTTTCCTAAGATCCTGAAACTCTGCCAGGAGTCGTCGTAACCACTCGTCCACATCATAATCTTCGACACTGCCAACCAGTACTTGTTTTAGTGGAGTCTTAGCCCTGCTCATGCGTTGCCACCACTCTATCATCTTTTGGCTTCCTATTGTAGTGAGCCATACCACCACCTCACTCGCACCTTGGAATATCCTGCCTTGTCTTCCAACCTCACTGTAATATTCTGGCGTATGTGGTTTCGTCTGATCAATACAAGCCACGTCGAGCCATATAAACTCCACAGCGTATTCTTCATCTTCAGGACATGTAGCAGCCTTGAGAAGTTCATGCATATCATCGGCCGTGAAATGAGACGGGCGCATCCGTGGAAGTGGCCAAGAGACACCATTGACAGCGAGGGGGCGTGTTTTCTCATATTCTGGATGATCGTCCTTGTATCGGAACCGACCCCAGGTATAAGATACGGCGTTATAGTAGGGCTCTGTGTAAGATCCGTATTTGTTGCCTGGGCTCCAGGGATAGGATGTCATAGACGCTACATGGAGCAGTCGACGAGGCCAGAGGCAGTCATCACTCCACTGACTATCTGAATCCCCTCCTTCGGTCATTCTGAGCTAGGAGTGGGTCCCTTGTCTATGAAACTCGACCTTGAGGCGTTGATATACTGTCAAGGAACTCAAGGAACAGGATTTTGGAAACAGCTCAACCCCTCACATCAACATGCTGACGCCGTGGTCATTTTCTGAGCCTGATTTACAATGAGAATGTTTAGTAAGCGTTGGAGCTCGGCTATGCCTATTGTAGATCCAATCATTTCGTGACACGTCTGTATTCTACTAAGATATTGTATTCAAACATGAGGGGACTTCAGTCAAGATACAACAACATGCTGTTTCTCATTTGAGACATATCTTTCCACCTAATGGAGTAAGAGTGATATAATAAATAAAAATGATAAAAATAGATCATTTAATAGCATTCAGTTTTCTTCACACTGACAATAACTATTTGCTGTTTTCTTACACCTTGGTTTAATTCGAGCCGTAAAAAAGTGTAAACTAAATATATATCCTTTGTATTTATAACTAATATGCACCAAGACTGTTCGTCTAAAATCTACATCGCTATCGTTTCTCAATAGCCTTTTCGACATCCTTCTCAGCGTTCATAAGCAATTCCTGCACTGCTTCTTTCCCTTCTGCGTATTTATTATAAGACTTGACCTTCAAGTCAACCCTAAGTGTTCCAGAACCTGTCCTTTTGTGACTAAACAGTAAAGAGCTCTCTCCATAACTGCTAAATCTATCGCCTAGTTCAAATGCCTCCGCAATAGCTGCGTCGATAGATAATTGCCTTGAAAACTGACAATACCGTGCGATATGTAGTCCTGCGACTAAGAATATTTGATAACCGAACCAAACGTATTGCAGATGCAGAGGCATAAAAAGTGCAGAGGCCACTAGACCCACTGGAAAAACGCATCCCAGGGCGAAGATGGTAGCGAGCTGGATGATCTCTTTCGTGCGGCTCCGGCGCGGGTGTGCGTAGTGTCGCATAAACTGCTGGATGAGAGGTGGTGGACCACTTAGGACTATAAAGTCCCCGTTGGACTCTGGGCAGTGTATCTCAAAGTCGCAGGTGTGATCCTTTGGTGTAAGTTGTGGAGATTCAAGTGGTTCACGATGGAGTGCGAAAAGAGTGCTGATGAACCGTAATGTGAGAGGCGCGAGCCATAGGGCAGCCCAGGGTGTGTTCCAGACCACAAGTAGTACAATGGCGAGGATAATTGCTGATGATTCAGAGGCCAGAATCGATAGATAGACATTAGGTCCAACCATGTTGACATGCTCTCGCACGAATGGTAGACCGGATGCCTTATCTTCATTCGTCGCTTGACTGAATGTTAGATGATAGCAGGATATCAAGGCTCTGACTGCCGTCTGACGGGATGCCTCTTTTTGTTGTTTCTCTCCTGGTAGCACGAGTGTGTTGCTATCGCTCAACTGAGGAGCACTCAACATGCCCATAGCTCTTGTCCAGATGCAGTTTCTGACTGCCTTTGGTGGTCCTTTGACTCCCATGTCGTGCATAGTGTATGTCCATCCCATATCCTTGAAAAATGCAGTGCCGAGCATATGTCCACGGTAGGCGCCACGAAAGAGACCATGGCGGTGTAGTGTATCGAATGTTTCCAGGGCAGCCTTGTGTAATGGACCGCCCATGGGCATCAGTAATGCTGCCATGGCTGCTGATTGCCACGAGAGATTGTCCAGGTGCCGTTGTGGCCAGAGTAAATGCTCAAATGGCGCAGTGGTTGCGGCTTCGGCGCCGACATAACCAAGAAGTGCACCAAGTGCGGCAACGGCCCCGTCGTCGGGCATGTTCAATGTGCTGACGGTCTGAAGATGTTGGGAATAATCTAGTATGATGTTCATTATTTTGTCGGTGTCAAATTGGGGCTCCAGCCTTTTAGTAGTGTGAAATAGTATTATGTGAGCGTTGTGTAATTGGTCACTTTGTCTGTGGTTTCGCCTGGATCAGCTGCAGTACGTTTTCTGACGTACTATAGTGCTAAGCCCTGTTACTGCATTTTTACAGTTCCTTGCCTGTTTGTATATGGATCATGTGGGGGCGAGTTGTCTACCTGATGCTCAGCCTCATATCGCCTGAAGTACCACAGACCCTTAATCTCACTGGATTCCCCTCGGAAACCGAACCATGCACTAAGAGAAAGGCAATACTGCACAATTGAGCATTGAATGTCAGAAAATATGATCAAGTAAGTTAAGTTCAAAAGCGAGATGCTCATAGCAGTACAATGTCAGAAAACAGATTACATAACATGTCAGCTCGTCAAGTCGAGTCACCAGGTCAGCAATTATCTGGCTGGGCAAATTTGAGTCCTGGAAGAGTTTGCAATCGACCATAAGGTGGACGTCGTTGGTCTTCTTGGATGTTCATCCAGACCCATTTTACGAAACCCGTCAATATACACATGACCCATCCATGCAGAAACGTTGCACTGGACTGTTTGAGCCATATACCTGTGACCCCAGTACTCGTCGCCAGGATATGACTCTTTGCGGGTGTATTAGTTAAGATTGGACAGTCAGCATCAGTAGCTGACAGGGTTCCTCCCGAGACAGTGAACAAGTCTGTAACTTGCTTATATTATACAAATTCCCAATTGCCGCATCTGATTTGATTATTTTCCGATGTCTCATAGGTACCGTTCCCCCTGTAGAATTAGAATCAGCCAAGCGATAACAATTGGCGATAACGATGGAGATAAGATAGTTGATAAGATAAGTCGGATCAGGATACTCCGACCGGGGATATACAAAGCTGAGATCTGTTTATTCACCTTATATAACTTTTGAACTAGAACATCTTAAATGGAAAAACAGTGTCCTGAAAAACAATTTAATCTCATTCTGAGATTCAATGCTACTATCTGGCTATTACAATCATAATCTAAATATAAGACTTTTTTAATATATTGTCTTTCTACCTGCTCTAGAGTGTCGGAGGTTAATGTTTCTAGTAGTTAGTTGCACAGTAGAATTACAGGGTAGGATGAGGTTGTGTGTCTTGTGCGTATACCATTACTTATCTGCGTATTGTATAGCAGTATTTGCACTAATTGATCTTGTCTCAGACCTCTGTTAAACAGAATCCATATTTTAATGATCTATACTATCGGTTGTGAAATATGAATTGCTTAACAGAAAAAACAAACTCACGGGAAATCATATGTGCAAGGGCAACCAGCAAAACAGCAGCAGTACCTAACAAACACGATATCAACAATAAGAATCCCCTGGAAACTTGTGCAAACATCACCCAAGATTCCTGAGATTAAAGCATACCTTAAGATACTAGCGCAACCTGCGTTAAGCTTGTCCCAAGAGAGACGAAGGCAAAGATAAACATTAATGGGCTGTAATACTACGCGAAATGTGCACCATACTGTTATCCAATTGGTCTCTCTCAAAAGAGATTAAAGTAAAACGCCTCCGACTGGTAGCAAGTTCTAGACACGCCACTAACTATCGATCATAAATATACATACAATCTCTCTAGCAGAAATCATCATCAATAATCATTACTCATTATTCTTCTTCCAATCTCTCGAAGAAGGTCTCTTCCGAAATCTTCCATGTTGTCCTTAGTGACCATCGCCTCGCTGATATTTTCGTATTTCTCTCCGACGTCTCGTAGATCCTCTTCGATATCGAAAATCCTTCCATCAGGTGGTTCGAACTTGTCGAATTCGCTTTGCAGACTTTCAATTTCAGTTTCGACTGTCTTTAGTCTTGATTCCAGTCGTGCTGTTTCCTTTTCTTTTTCCAACGTTGCCACCCTTTCCTCAAACTCTTGTCTCAATCGAGTCTCCTTATCCAGCTTTTCCTCCTAGGTGTTCTGTTGGATTTCATAGGAAGCAACCTTTTCTTGCATGGCTTTGACGGCTTCAGCCAATGATGAGATCATGTCGTCTTTGCACTCATCGTGCTCTACCCGAGGTCGCTTTAGTTGCATAGGTCTGCCCAAACTTGGTGATTGCAGATTAGGATAAGATGGTAACTGGTCAGGCTCAGTGACATATGCCTCTTCTGACTGGGTATGCAGAAAAGCAATTTTGGTGCCTTGACCTTGATATAGTCTTTGCAGATCAAGTTGGCTCTTGGGAATAGATTGGTAATAACCCTTATTTAGGGAATTCCGGATAGAATTTAGCTGAGCTTCATATGAAGCATCGTGGCTGATATAAACGGAGATAGATGTTGCTTGTGATATTTTAAGAACGCTGTCGAGAACGACGCCAGAGTGCGTGCGGCCTTGCTTGGGTTGTTCCGTGGCATAGAGGGGAATGAGGGTAGTAATATTATCACTCAGCTTGAAATCAAGGCGAAGGACAGGAGAGTTGAGCTTCCTTTTCACTGGTTCAGGAATTGTCGACAAGACCTCAAGGGAAAAGGTCTCGATGGTTGATAGCTGTATGTTCAAAATAAGGAAAGTGTGCGTCAATGCGCGCCTTTCGATTAGCTTTAGATATACAGGAATGCAGATCTCAAAGAAGAAGAAAGGCTTCTCGAATCGTGCCTTAAATGTCAAACTGTTTTGTTTGGGATCGGGCTCGGCGAGGAAGTTTTGGTTCTCGAGACTTTGCCAGCCGATGACGGCAGCCGTAGAGATCTGAGTGTCTAAGTGAGACATATTCATCAAGCCATTCAGTAGAACTGCATATGGTGTGAGAGAAGTTGAGCGGATGTATGAATGTAATGACCTAAATGCGGCAGCTAGACTGACTGAATTAATTTAACCTGTTAATGATAACTAACCTGTTAATGAATGATCGGGCCGGGTTAATAGATCTGCCGATCCGTCATCGTCATAGGTGGAACAAAGCAAGGTGGGGTAGAGCTGTCAGTGACTGTCGCACGATGACGTATTTACTACCGCCCCGCCTTCTCCCCTCCCTTAACATTTTTCCTTCAACACCAAATCTACCACCTTTCACAACACACAACACACAGCACATGGCCAAAGACCTGGTGAACCGCCACTACATGCCGATATAAACGCCGGATTGTACCCTATTAAACGAGCGCGATACCTCCTTTTTTAGAACAACCGGGGCAGTGTAGACGGGGCCTGGTTCAGCGCCTGCCGGCTGTGATTCGGGGGACTGACGCTTGACTTGCCGGCTGTGATTCGGGAGTCAACAGGTCGCCGGTTGACTTGCCGGCTGTGATTCGGGAGACAACTGGCTACCGGCTGGCGTAGTAACTAACTCGGTTTTTGGTCCTCTGGGCTGCTGATGCTGCATCTATTAGGTGCGTCGATACTCTTGCTATTTCGCTAACTCTATCATTAGGTCGTCCCTCGATACACCCGCCTACGACCTCTTCGAATTCTAGCGGCGACAACTCCAAACTCTTCCTTCCATTTCAATCACCGTAAGAATCTCCCTATCGCCTCAAACCGAAGTGAAGATCTCACTACCCAATCCCACAGACCCAGCTCGAACCCACGAACGAAGACCCGACCCCAAGAACGAGGGCCCGAACCCAAGAGCCAAGACCCGACCCAAGAACGAGGACCCGACCCAAGAACCAAGACCGCCAGCGCCTGTTGGTGAGACGCCTGAGTGCCATTTATTTTTCGGAGCTAACGTGTTCGGTAGATCAACCTTTGGACCTTATTTGCAGCCCTACTCCTCATCCAACTTGCCTGCCTGCCTACTCTCTATTCCTCCTCGTATGGGCATGGTCGCCTTCAGCGCCTTTCGGTATGTTCACCTCACGATACAGTACCCGACACAATGGACTAACTGATTAGATGTTCTGATGATGGATGCATAAATGCACTCGATGCCCTTCCTTTGAAGTGTGGCCTACCACAGAGCACACTGGAAGCCGAAGACATCCTTCCGAAGGTCGAACCCAGGAACCAAGACTTTGCAAGAGGTCTGCCTCCGGCCTGAAATGTGGTTGTGCAATCAGGACTAGGAAGTATTGGCAGTGGGTTTCGACCGCATACCAGTAGCTATCAACGCGCTTGTCGCATTGACTAACGCGTGTGCACAGGTACACTTGGATCACATTGTCCTCCTCGAAGACGACGATTTTCCAGGGCAAGAATTTCGGCCTACTTTAGATCCATCAACGATCTATACCCCGGCTGATACCATTTTTGGTGGATTGATCAAATATGGCGTCTTCCAGCCAGCCCCCCTTAAACATTTTGAGCTGTTTGACCGTTCTAGACGCGATCAGCTGTTAGTTAAGTAACCGAAGAATGTTCTCGATCCCGGCTCCAGGCGATATTGCAGATCTCGTTGTGCCGAGGCCATCATGCCTGTTCTTGAAGTCAAAAACTGGTTTAAGAATATCAGCAATTCCTCAGCAGACGAGCTTGTACTTGGTCAATATCCTCTCGAGTTTTTCCAAGAGGCAGCCAAACAAATAGGCGCTAGCGTTTTTGACATGCTCAGTTGCACTTCAGCCAGTCTGCAAAATGGCCTGTCCGCGACTTCAGTAGGCTCCCTTCTACCGTTTACCCCCGTCAGTCGACAAGGTTTCGACTCCCCTGCAACCGATATTTCCAGCCGTCAGATTTTTCCTGGTTTTCTTAGAGAAGAAGAGTACAAATTGTCTCCTGAAGTACAAGTCAAGATTGGACAGTGGACAATGGACACCAATAGCTGACAGGGTTCCTCCCAAGACGCTGAACACGTCTGTAAACTTGCCTGTACATTAATTCCAGCGTTCCTTCTGTTTTGATCAATTTCTATTGCACTAGAGCATGAATGTCTTAGCTAGTGCTATAAGTTTCGCTCCATAATATCAATACCTGTTGTTGAAGCCAAACGAGAATGTAACACTATGAATTATAGAAATGATGATATTGAAGATCTGAAGTTGAAGGGTTGAAAGCAAAGGCACATCGTAAATGTTTGCGCTTTACACTTTCACAAAAATTAAAGACTGAGCCCAAGCGATAACAGGTGAACAGTAAAGATAAGATAGCGGTTGAGATAAACCGGGCCGATAGGGTCTGAGCAGGGATAATCCCGTAAGAGATGAGGTTTTGCTACAGCTCACTCGTGATGTCTCATAGAAATATAGGGTAGGATCAGATCGCTTAGCTATACATCCAAAACCCTTGACAGTAAACAGATTATTTGATTGGTATCTACTATAATTGAAAAAAGTTCCAAGATACGCATTGTGAACAATGTCAGCTGCATATAACCAAGATAGACCCCAGTATATCTCATTGGGGCTGGGGTTTTCTTTTGTTGATGAATCTTGAAAACAAGCACCGCTGTGGACCAAAATACAAGGCAGCCAGCCTACGATTTAACGATCAACGCAGCCAATCTATTGATTCCGCGAGACGAAATGTGCAACAGCGAAGACAAATTCCTGTAAAATCATATGCGTAAGAACAACAAGTAACGTAGCAGCTGTACAAGCGACAAAGAAAATAGTGAACACAGAGAACCCCCGCGAGACTTTTGCGAACGTCAACCAAGACTCGTCAGATTGAAGCATATCTTGAGCTGCTAGGACAACCTGCATTGCGCTCGTCAAGAGAGAGACAAGGGCAAAAATAAAGAGCAGCGGGCCATAGTATTGGGCAAAATGGGCACCGTATTGCCATTCAGCTCTGTGGTAGCTCGACTTTGACAGGAATATCTTGCACCAGAAATTGAGCCGTGTATGCCTCAACTCGCCAAACTGATATCGAGGAGAGGTTGAAGAATCTTCAATTAGGCAGTTATTCATGAAGTTGACGAAATTGAGCATATGAAATACACTTTGGTATCAACTGAAGGTCATCTCCCGTGGCCATTACAAAGTCTGACTTGTGTTGGATGAGATACGAGTATGTTCTTAGAAATCCACACATTGCCTTGAGAAGCATTTGACGGAAAGGTGCTTCTATCGGGGAATGTGATGAAACGAGGTAGTACTCCCAAAAGGCATGCGAGAAAAGGTACTCAGGCAAAGGTTTGAGAAATACACGATCATGAATCCACACGAGATGTAACCCTGGATTCTCAGTGACTATCAATCTTCGACCGCGAGTGATCTGTTCAGTGAGTGGTGAGATGTTGCTGCTGCTCTGTGTAGACATCAGCCAGAGATGCGGCGCCATCTTATCCAGGTCTTCTGTGACGAACTCGGCTTGGAGACGACTCCCAATGTTTGGATCTGTGAGCTGAATGCGTGGGTCTCCCGGCAAATATTGGGTGTGCTCATCTTCCTCTTTAATGTCGCTGAATATCCTGCAATCATTTACAGACAGCACATGGCAAAGCTCGTTCTGTTTCAGGAAAGGAACGGTCATTTCTGCTGCAATTTCAAGACGAAACTCAAATGTAACTTGGGCCTGTCTCTTGGAACCGAAGTATGTTCTCGTTTTCTGTAAAAAGAGGGAATGAAGCAATGTGGGCTGGGATCACGATATGATATGACAGTCGCAAAGTTTCCCTATGGAGGAAAGAGATCTCACTTGACTCACTTCCAGGCTCATGTGTGCATGAGTAAGCGTATGGGTTGCTGAGCTGGCCAGCTGCAGCCACAGCGCTTGGCTATGGAGGGGAAGGTTGAAAATAAGGCGAAACAGGTACAACGGCTAATGTGATTTGTCGCCGAGTCCACATACGATTTCTACTGACAAGGTACGTGCAGATAAGGCCATGCACCCCAACCAATTGCGCTGGAGTGTGGCAACTTTCTCCCCAAGGACAATGTCGGATTACTCTCAATGATCCTGGTTACAGCATTACTGATCAGGTCGAAGTCATTCCCGTCTTTCTTGTCGATTGTTGTTGCAACTATCTAGCTAACCATCAACCTTATTCTTCTTCTCACGGCGGTACCAATCATCTGGACATTTTATATCCAACATCACATTCAAATCTACAGAAATGCATCTTCCTAACGATAACAGATTACTTGCAGCAATCCTAGCACTCTTCGTGTCACTGATATACCTTAAGCTTTATCGGAAGCGGTTTCAAACTGTCACGCAAGCGAAGAAGGCCCGAACAGGATACCTTGAAGAGATATCCGACGTTCCTGATGCTGAGTTTGAGTAAGCAACTGCATTTTATCCAACCCGGTATTTTACTGACCGTTTTAAGGATCATCGCCGTTCATGGCCTCGCCGCTCATGCAGAATGGACTTGGGTGCAAGTCTACGCCACAGACGTGAAAGGAGACGCCCAAAATTACATCGATGAAGAGAGGCATTTGCTACGTGGCTTACTCAAATCAAAATGTCCAACAGCCAGGATCCTAAGCTTCGTTGACGATTCTACGTACCTGGGGAAGGAATCGGTTCTGAAGACTACTGAGGAGATTGGAAAGTGTCTCTTGAAGGAGATAAAAGCCAAAAGGCGCCGACCGGTACGGACTTGAAGACTCACTCTCACATAAACAACGCTCATACTGCTACAGTTTTTACCGCTGGTCTTCATCGGTCACTCCATGGGAGGTATTGCAATAAAAGAGGCACATACATTGGCTTTCTCACAATGGCCACAGTTTTCACTAACATTACATAGGCCTTATGCACTGTTGGATCGGAAGACATTCTTCAAGACACATGTGGCATTATCTTTCTTGGTACTCCACATCAAGGATCCTCCCTCCCCTGGCTTGGTAGCATCGTTACGTTCCTCACAAAACCTTTGGGTTCTGATACAACACTCGTCATGTCGTTAACTGGGGACAATTCCGAGCTAAGCAACCTCGGACAGAGATTCGAAGAGACACTCAAAACGATGGCTCGAAGACCTCACATAGTCTCATTTTATGAAACCAAGGTAACATTTCTTGGTTGGTTCAATGCAGGTTTGGTAAGAACATGTTTCTCATTTATGTGATTCTTTAATACTGAATTGGCACCAGATAGTTGGTAGAAACTCGGCCACGCTTCATGCCACTGAGACGGAAGCAATTGACGCTGATCATTCTGGCCTAAACAAATGTTTCGGTGATGATACCGCGCTCCTCGATAAGCTAGTCCGTTACATTGACACGTCGCGAGCCCCATCAAGCATTCAACAAGTTGATCATATTCTGCGAGCGCAATACGATGGCGAGAAGTCTTACAAAACGTTAAGCATCACACGACTTTCAGGGAAAGCATTGCCAATGGGAAGCTGCTACATAAATCTCTCCATTGTGGATTACTTCTATAAGGGTATCACTACCGCCCGCCAGAACAGTGTCCCAAACTCTTCTTTTTTAATGTCCTCTCGAAAAGCAGCCGACGATGTCGATAAGATGTTGCAAGTTGACCTGGCATCAATGTTCGATGAGCGCGAAAGACCAGGAAACCGCGACAAGAAGATTAGACCCAGACGGATTTTGATTCGAGGGCGTGCAGGAGTTGGAAAGACTACCCTATGCAAGAAGATGGTGTATGACTATATCAATTCCGGCATGTGGAACTCATTATTTGACCGAGTGTTATGGATTCCATTGAGAAATCTCAAGGGTCGACAAGGTACGGAGTACAACCTCAAAGGCTTGTTTTACGATGAGTTCTTCTCTCAAATCCGTGATGGGGAGAAACTGGCCGGTCAGCTATGGGAAGTTATAGATGGTAAAACGTTGTTCATTCTGGATGGTATGGATGAAGTGTCTCAACTACTGGGCGGCGATGGAGATATGACAACATTTCTCACCAATCTCTTGAACCAGGACAGTGTTGTTATCACGTCTAGACCAAGTGTTAGTCTTCCTCCAGCCACCACAGTTGACCTTGAGTTGGAAACCATCGGTTTCTCTCAAAAGCAGGTCGAAGCGTATCTGAGGGCGGATCCCGAGTACATGCCTAGGGCCGATAAGATCCAATCTTTGCTCCAAAGGAATTGGCTACTCAGGAGTCTCGTCCGGATTCCGATTCAGCTAGACGCACTTTGTTTCATCTGGGAGGACGTTGACCCAGACAAAGCACCGGAGACCATGACCGGTATCTACAGTGAAATTGCACAGAAGCTATGGACCAAGGACCTTGTAAGAATCGGAAAAGGCTCTCCAGGCTACGCTCCACCCTTAAAGGCTGAAATTGAGAACGAAGTGGAGAATGAGATTGCGCTTCTCGAGTATCTAGCATTCAATGGCTTATGCAACGACATGATAGATTTCTCGCGAGATGATCTTCATAACGCCTTTTATAAAATGAGGAGAGAGAACCCAGAATACAAACTTATTTCAAGAGTCGGCGATTTGCTTGCTGATCTGTCATTCATGCGATCGTCGGACCCATCACAACCGCAAAAACAACAGACCTTTCATTTTATCCACCTCACATATCAAGAGTACTTTGCGGCGAGGTGGTTTAAGCGCCGCTGGGAAAAATACCAACCACTTCTTGTTCAACTCCCTGGTGGCTCTGTAAGCAAGAACGCTGACGATTTCGTTCGACAGCACAAGTACACGGCAAGATTCAATGTCATGTGGAGATTTGTTTCTGGTCTATGTGATTTGGATCCCAGTGATGGAAAGGCAATTGAGGATCTTTTTGATCTGCTTGGAAAAGACCCAATTGACCTTCTGGGCGCCACACATCATCGACTACTCATGCATTGTTTGGCTGAGGTAGTCAAGTCGGTAGACCTACGGGCGACTGTAGAAGAACAATTATCTATGTGGCTTGAGTTCGAATGTTCTATCAGGCAGGTGCCGGAATTATTGCGAGAAGCTGAATTCCCAGCAGGGGCGTTGAATTTGGTCTTTCAGCAAAGCTCTGATAGAAGGAAACTAATTATTGTGTATGCATTCAAAGGACATCTTGGTCGGGAACAGCAGGTGCATGGATTGTTTCCTCGGTGGCTAAAAGACCCTTCAACACCGCGACGAGTACGTCTCAACATCCTTTACATTCTAACACGTTTTTTGAGATTTTCCTCAATAGATTTCATGAACGCTGTAGTGAGTTGCTTAGATGATAAAGACAAGGCTGTGGCGGATGAAGCGTCCAGAGTACTAGAACAACAAAGGGAATTTCCTCAGCCAATTGAAGAGCGACTTCTATCGCAGCTCCTAAGTCGCGATCCGAGCAGAAGAAGACGGGCGGCCGCAGCGCTTCGAGGTCAATTACGAATACCGCATACCATACTCGCGTGGCTTGATGATGGTTCGGAAGTTGTCAAGCTTGAAGGACTCAAAGCACTGCCAAGACCACATCATCTTCCCACAGATGTGTATCAAACCGTGGCGAATTTAGTTGGTGGTGCGTATTCTGATGATGTCGTAGAGGCGGCACTGGATAAATTCCCCCCCCTGAACAATCTGCCTGACAATGTTCTGCACGTCATTGCGGCTCAACTTCAACATCCAAAACTACGTATTAGGCGAAAATCGTTTGAAGTACTTTACTTTCAGATGAATCTGCCCAACGCCATTCTCCAAATCATAGTTGAAACCCTCGCCGAACCTTCTAATTCCGAATTCTATACACTCATAAGTCTATATGACCCTGTTAAATACGCCTCGGATCAGAAAAGAAACCTAAAGGTCGACTTTATAAAGGCAGCAGTAGCAAGATTGGGACACGACGATGCCACGTTTCGAATGGAAGCTGCTAAAGTTCTAGACAGACTGGCCCCATTCTCCTTCGACCAGTGCCGAAGTATATCGCAGCATCTTCAACGTGAAGGTACGCAGGAGTCAGATCCCTATCGAGGCATCTTCTTCTATCCATCGCATAGCCCAGGTGACGTTCTACTGGTCCATGGAGAAATGTCCTCGAAAATTGACGATAATGTGAGGATAATGGGTACAAAGATCCCGTGGAATATTCGTCCCCTATCGTCAAAACAAATGCTTGTGGCAGTTCAATGGCTTGAAAGTTCACACAGCTCTGAAAGGATAATGGCGTCTCTAGCCATACGGATTCAATCAGAAGATTCCGTATCAGTCTTCAGACTCATAGCGCCGCGATTGGAGGTTCGAACTCGAGACACGAAGATCGCTACCCTGCAAAAGCTGGAGGCTCTTGCCGGAGTTCTTCCTGTCCCACACAATGTAGTACAGGAGGTAGCCGCAGAGCTAGTACCCGGCAATCAACCTATCAACGAGATCATTCTGAGGACATTGTATGAATTTAGTGACAGACAAGAGTTGCCCAAAAACGTTGTGATCAAAGTGGCAGAACAGTTGGATGCGAAAGAAAAAACAATGAAAGTGATAGCACTAGGGGTGTTGCGTCGACAAACCAAATGGTCCCTGGGACTAATGGAATTGAAAATACTGGGGGTGTTGCGTCGACAGATCGAAGAGTTACAGAACTTCCAGGGACCAATCTTGCGGAAGATCGTGTCCCAACTCAACGACGAAGATGCTAATGTCAAACAACTCACCTTGTCGCTATTGTCTGAGTATAGAGATGCCTTGACATGCGACGTTATTCCTGTAATGGAGCAACTAATCAGATGTTCTGATGATGGGTGCAGAAAAAATGCACTCAAGGCTCTTCCTTTGGAGTGCAACTTACCACAGAGCACACTGGAAGCCATATCCATGCAGTTCGAACATGAGCGACCTAGCATAAGACAACACGCATTACAGGCACTACATGAACGGCCTGAGCTGCCCCAGCATATCCTGGACAAGGTGAAAGGCATGCTGCTAGACCCGGAGCAGCGGGTCAGGCAGGCTGCAATCAAGGTTCTCGGGAGTCAAAAGACATTATGCCCTGAAATACTTCTAGCACTAGCAGAGACTCTCGGTGACACTGACGGAGTTGAAGAAATCAGAGACGCTACCACTAAGATACTTTGTTCGCAATCAAAGCTCGATAAAAAAACGTTGGCGGTGATGATAAACATCGCCAAGGGCAAAGCAAATACCCGGACTAAAGCAATATCTGTTCTGAAAAAGCACGCACCACTTGACCGCAAGTTCATGGAAGACATAGCCCACCTGATAGAGGACAAGGATCGGGTAATGAGATGCGACGTGATAGATATCCTTGGGGCTGACACGTTGTTGCCCGAAGACATCCTTCTCAAGGTCGCTGCAATGGTCGGGGACGAATTATCACCGGTCAGGCTCGCAGCATACAATGCTCTCAAGCGTCAAGTGGTTCTACCTGACACTATCTTGAGGTCTGAAAAGCTATATCGCCAGTGGCTGAGAGCAGCATTAACGGAAGATATCTGTTGCTATGTTGATGGTGGAGTTATCTCCCTGAACATGCCTTTTGGAAATGTCCAGCTCAGGGGCAATTCAAATGACTTTCAAAGGAAAATACGCCGATTACAGAAGGAACTTGGTTTTCCATCGTTGATCAGGGACGTTGGCGTGGTGGAATGTGAAGATGCCCACTTGTCTTGAGGAACTTTTATTGATCATTGAGTTGTATAATATGATCTTGAATGATACTATTTTGTACTTTTGTTTAATCAGGGAGCATGGTTACAAATACACCATATCTCCGCTATCCACATTGATCTTTTGTGATGGCTATGTTCTTATGAACGACTACACCAATAGTGTTCCTTTCAACCTACAACTCCGGATCCCACAGGTAAACAAGAGAAAGACATGTTACAATGTGACGTTTTTATGGCGAAGTGTCCATGCGCCTAGTACATGACATGTATGTCGACCCACCATCACCGTCTCGGTCTTAGCACTATCACCGACAACGACGCACATTCAATCGGCTTATATTGACAACCATTGCTTGGCACCAAGGACAATCGTGATATGGTATGTAGAGGATAAACCCACTATCGGTGTTCGTGCTTCGTGCTCGGGCCTTCGCCTTTAAGCTCGCCGACATTGCCAGGGTTCATCTGCCGAGTACCGATGTCCTCCACATCCCGATCTGGAAGCATAAACTTAACTTAGAATGTCTTATACTTTTATTTTTCACAGTGATACTTATTGCTTGCGATCACGACTTTGAAATTTTCTGTCTCGTTAATGGCAAATATGTCGAATAATATTCTTTTACGGAACGGGTCGGTTATAGTTCACGACGAACACGACCGTGTACAAGTTCTTGACAACTGCGACGTTTTGATCTCAAACGGTTTTATCGAACAAGTCGGAAAGAACATCCCCCCTGTCAAAGACACCGATATTCTAGACTGTACCGACAAAATTATCAGTCCCGGATTTGTCGACACCCATCACCATTTATGGCAAACACAGCTGAAGGGATATGGCTTGGATAACACCTGGCTAGACTACTTCTCAGATGGTGAGCACATATCACATTCACTATTCACTATAGCGAGTTATTAACAAAGTGGGCAGATCTTCTCCAGTCTTTTAACTACTCCCCCGATGACAGTTACTGGGGTCAATTGGCAGGATGTTTGGAAGCACTTGATGCCGGAACGACCTTTGTCCTCGATCACTGCCACGGTTGTCGCACTCCGGAACATGGTAAATCATTCCATGTTTATTAATGTTGGAATTCAACTAATACGTAATCAATAGCCGAGGCAGCTATAACAGCGCTCTCTGATTCTGGTATCCGGGGTGTATTTGCATATGCAGAAACATTTCTCAATCTCTGCAAGTGGGATTCCCAGTCCGTTATTCCTCGACCAACATCTGTATCCGATAGTTACATCCAGCACCTAGAGCATCTCGCCCAGAAAGGTTCTTTCGCCGACGGTCGCGTCACAATCGGTGTTGCATTCGATAATTACCATCTACCTCGACATGAAGTAGAAAAACTATTTCACAGAGCAATCAAGGCTGGGGTCAAGCTCATCACAACCCATTGCGGGAACTTCGGTAAGGGTTGTTTAGGATATCAAACCGGCCAAGCTGACAGGGTTGATTAGGACCATCTGCACCTCAAGTTTTGGACAGATACTCGTTGTTCCCCAAACCAGAAGATGATTATACCATCGTTCTTTCTCACGGGAACTACCTCGATAAAACGGATCTGACTATGCTTTCTCAACGACAGATTCCACTTTCTTGCACCCCAGCCACCGAGTCACAGGGCTGTATGGGATGGCCTCTCTTATTTGAACCTGGACTTAATACCTCCTTGGGTGCAGATTGTCACTTCTTAACCTCCTCAAGTCTCATGCAGGCAGCACGCAACGCTCTTCTCTTGGCTAGACTGCAAAAGACTCTCGAGCTCAAGTCTGAAGGTAGGAAGCCAGTCAAGTTCGATGAGACGGTGTATGATGTATTCAACAAAGCCACAATCCAAGGTGCCAGGGCTGTTCGAATGCAAGACCAGATCGGTTCTATCCAGACTGGCAAGCGAGCGGATATCCTAGTCTTTACTAGAACTTCGTCACTATCTTTCGGAACTGCTGCGAGACAGAACCCAGTGGCAGCTATTGTGGGTTATAGCGAACCTCGTGATATTGAGGCTGTTTTGGTCGGCGGCGTGTTCCGGAAAAGAGCGGGAACACTGCTTCCAATTTTGAGAAATGGGAAAACCGTAGGACTTGATTCCATCATGTCGGAGGTTCGCCACAGTCAAGAGGCAATTAGGAAGAGGCGGGAAGCTTGCAATTTGGGTCTGTCCAGAGATCTGGTGGAACAAATTGCAACTCCGAGGTAGTATATAGATTAACTGAATCACCAGGTATTAGCCTCTGAGTCTTGGGTAAAGAAATAAGCACCCCATGCCGATCCACCAATTTCATCGTCAATGCTTCCACCGGCCAATATTTCTGATTCCGTGAGACTAGACTAGCTTCTCCCCCACATTCCCCCTTGGTCTTATTTCCCCGCGATGCTACGACACTATACAAGACCCTCGCTCTCTTTGTGGGGTTAGCAATATTTCTCCATGGAGATATCCAAGTGAAGCAGGATTTCTTTAGACTATACGCGGAGAAACCCCACTCCTAACTACATGACGATGAGCAGTTTGCCGATCCGCGCGATATAAAAGACGGCTTCTTCCACGGCAATGGCTATGGAAGCTTCATTGGTACTCAACTCCACTACGCCGATAATGTTTACGCAGGCTCTTGGGGCGTTTGCCCTGTTCAATTGTCTACCTCTGACACAAGCAACGCCCATCTCGGAGAAGCAATGTGAGACTGCTCGATGGGAGCACAAGCCCAAACTCTTTGTCCTTACGGATATCAGCAATGAGCCTGATGATCAAATGAGTTTGGTTCGTCTCCTCACCTACGCCAATGAGATAGATATCCAGGGTATTGCTGTGACCACCTCGACATGGATGCCTGACAAAATAGACTATGAGTCTGTTGTTGGTGTGTTGGGTGGTTACAAAAAGGTTGTCGATAACCTCAACGCCAATGTTCCCTCCCATGCGTCTTACCCGTCATACAAATACATGCTTGACAGGATACACAAAGGCCACCCAGTCTATGGACGAAAGTCGCTCAACATGACTCTAAGCGATGGTGCCAAAGCGCTCACCAAGGCAGCCGATGCGGCCAGTACTGATGACCCTCTCACCGTCTCAATCTGGGGTGGAAGTGCAATCCTGGCTGAGTCTCTCCAACACGTCTCTCGCACGAGAAATGAAGCCGCTGTCGACTCCTTCGTCGAGAAACTGCGCGTTTACGCAATCTCGGACCAAGACGACACAGGCGTCTGGATCCGACTCCGTTACCCACAACTCATGTACGTGACTTCCCTACATGGCTTCAGTGAATACACAGATGCCACATGGAACGGAATCTCAGGAGAGGAATATCGTCATTTCGACCAAGGCGGCCCAGACTCAAGCATCGTGTCCAACGACTGGCTTGAGAAGAACATCCGTTTAGGACCATTGGGGTCGCATTACCTAAACTGGAGTTTCATCATGGAAGGCGACACGCCCGCGTTTCTGCCTCTAGTTCAAAATGGTTTGGGTGATGTGAACAGACCTGATTTTGGAAGCTGGGGCGGACGGTATACTCTTCTGGACCATTCAGGTCAGTCCAAAGTGTACGCCGACACAACCGACTACGTTGTCGGCAAGAACGGAAAGAGCTTTACTAGCAAGTTTGCCACGATCTGGCGATGGCGCGAGGATTATCAGTTCGACTTTGCAGCTCGTATGAAGTGGAGCGTCAACTCTAACTACTCAGAGAACAACCACCAACCTGTCGCTATCGTCAACGGGTCTTGTGGTCCTGCATCTCTGAAGCTTAAGTACAAGCCTGGTCAGAGCATTGTTCTCGATGCATCTGATAGCTGGGATCCGGATGGTGATGAGCTCAAGTACGACTGGTTCCACTACCGGGAGCCTGGTGGTGCGTATGGACGAGGACTAGAGGGATTTGATCCTTCTTTGAAGATGAAGCCTATCTTGACGACTCAGAGTCCGAATGTCAATATCACCAACCTCACTGAAGACGGCAGCATTGTCAAGCTCGAGACTGCGAAGAAGCTCAACGATGTAAGTAAACGCTTCTGGGTGAATCTGATATGTACTGACCTTCTTTGAGACTCTTCATATTATTCTTGCTCTTCGCGACGCAACTGAACAACCTCTTGCTACCTATCGAAGAGTCATTTTGGAGGCTAGATGACCTAACTGTAGCTCGTTGATAATACAATCATGTCTTTATCTACATATATCTAGAGGCAGTTCAACTTGAAATACAATGTATCAATTCTGTTTACTATCCTGATTTGTAAAAACAAGAAAACTATCATTAAAAAACACCAAGCTTCATATCAATTCCGATCCTATCTCCAGCTCAATTGCTTCCAACAAACTGTTTCACAGCCTCATTCAAATCAACCGAGTAAAGCCAATCCACATCAAAAGGCTTTGTCTCAACCTCAACACCAGCCACCTTGGGCATCCTCCTCTTATTAATCTCATTGTTCAACTCAATGATCTTATCAACGCGCTCCTGCCTTCCCTTCTGCCAACGGTCTAGAGTATCACTCAAACCCTTGCCATTGCTCTGTTTCAATTGACCCAGAACACCAGCGAAAGTGTAAACGTCTTCGAAAGCTTGGTTCACGCCTTGCCCAGCAGTGGGAGGAATAGCATGGGCTGCGTCTCCGAGAATAGCCACGCGACCATGCTTATCGCTAGAAGCCCACTTGTCAAGCTTGGGGAGAAGATAGAATGGCCAGAGGTTAACCTTCTCAGGCGAGATGTGAGATGTAGCGTTGGAGACGATCGCAGGGTAGTCTTCTTTTCCTTCCTTGAGAAAGTCAACACACCATGTCTTGTCAGAGTTCATTGCTTTCCAAGCATCACGGCCAGGATCTTCACCAACAAAGACCTTCTGCTTGCCGATGAGGACTTCTGAACCATCGGCTAACTGGGGTGCAATGACAAAAGCGCCGCGCTTGTCGTGCATGAAGGTAGCAGGAAGCTTGTAGCCGCCTTCTTCAAGCTTCAGTTGACTCGTTGGAACGGCAGCTGTGACGCCAATCATGTTTGTAAACTTTGGTGTGAGATCGGGATAAAGATATGATCGTACACGAGAGTGAATACCATCAGCACCAATGAGAAGATCAGCAGTCTCTTCCGATCCATCAGTGAAGCGCCAAGTAACACTCTGTTCAGTCTCGTTGACGATTTGGTCGAACTTTCTTCCGTATTGGACCTTGATACCCGCTTCACGAATAAGATCAAGCAGGACGTTAATGAGTTCGAAACGATAGACGCGAATACCGGTGTACCCGTACTTTTCCTCGTTACCAAATTCAAAAACGTCGACGAGTTTGTCATCCTGGGATAGGAAGTATAGCTCGTTGAACTTGTAGCTTCGGGGAAGCATGCGCTGAAAGACACCGAGTTTGTCCAGTGCGCGGAGGGAGTTGGGTGATAGCATGATGGCGCCTCCGATGTCGAGAGGCGCACTTTGTTGTTCATAGGCTGTGCTTTCAATGCCCTGTTGGTGGAGTGCTAGTGCGAGGGCGAGGCCTGAGAGGCCAGCTCCAATGATGGCAACTTTGGGGGATGACATTTTGAGTGTAAAGAAGTGAATGAAATTGTAAGCAATGATTAAACTTGTTTGAACAAGTCAGAATTAGTTGATGGTGAGAAAGTGGGTGATGTAGTAGAGATGATGCTTGTGATGTGGATGTGTGTTGTGGCAGATCCTCACTTCCCAAAGCCGTCTATATATATTCACGCTCAACACAACCCAAATCATTCTATCCAAGCCTCACTCCACACCAATCCCCCGGCATTTTCCTCGTCCGTCGGTCTTTTTGCAAATATCCCTCCATCTTACATGATCAATCGAGAACTTCGCATCCAAGAATGCCGCTCAAATCCGAGCAAACCAATCATCTTCTCCAAATATCGGCCGAGATCATCCATCCGGCCGGTATGCTTACCTCTCGGCCGACAGGACACGACACAGCCTCTGGTAGGATTCGCTAAAACTGTATGGAAGAGTCTGTTTGTCTTATACTCTGTTAGTGCTGATTCCTAAGCCCCGCTGTGATTTCTCATCGAGCGCGGTCGAGTTGTCGGGTCCGGTCATATCGGCCGATATCTGAGGGTCTACAGAGAGGAGGTTTGCTATAAAGACTGCTGACACAAGTCCAGATGTTTTCCTCAGTATCAACTCATTCTCATACAATAGAAACCCACTGAAGAATATTTGAACTTCAATTCTTCTTGTCTTACAATACCTGTTCATTCCCAACACCCGGAAACTTTACACACTACAATCACAATGCATTTTCTCATCATTGGCGCAACAGGCCGAAATGGCTCTTTGGCTGTTCAAGAAGCCCTTTCTCGCGGCCACACAGTCACTGCCCTCGTCCGCAACACAACAACCGCCAAACTTCCCTCTCACTCAAACCTCACTCTTGTTCAGGGCGTCCCAACATCAGAGTCAGACATTACCCAAGCCCTCACAACTCCCCAGGCTCCCCAGGTTGTCATCACAGCACTTGCACAAGTCCGCGTCACAGAGTCGCCTTTCGCTGCACTGCGTCCTGACACCACCCCTGATTTCCTAGCTGTCAGCATGAAAGCTCTCATCGCAGCCATCAACAACTCAAACTCGCCCAAGCCCAAGATCGTCGTCAACTCTTCACAAGGCGCTGGGTCTTCATGGAGTTCTATGAACCTTCCCGGCAAGATGATCTTCAGTCACGGCAGCATGGGAATGGGCCTCAAGGATCACAACGTGGTTGATCGTCTTGTACGAGAGAGCGGATTAGTCTTTGTTCTTTCACGACCGGTTATGCTTGCGGAGGGCGAGGCTAAACCAGTCAAGGTTTGGCCTGATGATGGAAAGGGCTGTGCTTGGATGCCCAAGATTACAAGGGAGAGTGTTGGAAAGTGGCTCGTTGATGCAGCTGAGAGTAGTGAGTGGGATGGAAAGTCACCTGTACTTAGCAACTAGCGAGGTGTGGTTTGGTTCATAGCATTATCACGATCAGAGTTATATATATAGAAGCGCACCGCACAATACTCAATTTCTATTTTTCTGTCTATCAAGCCAGCTCAAATGACAGAAGTCGCCAAAACATAAATACAGAACAAAACGCCGCCCAATACCCAAACTCTACGAAATCTCTCATGTCCCAAAAATGATCCAATTCCGCATGGCTCGTTAACGCTACAGCATCGCGTCCGATTCAGGAGATCTTGTGAGTTGGTGCAGGTGTGATTCGAGGAAGTGTACCCTCATCTGCCCTAACCCTGGTACACAATTGTCTTCAAAATCTTGCTTGAGTCTGTAGAATTCGCTTGACAGTGATCTCCGCCAAGCCCAGACATGAACATTGAATCCATATCCCAAAACCTTCCTTACAGCGGGGATGAAATCGCTATCTCCAGAAACAAGGACGAAGTCGCGTGCAATGCCGAAATCTAGAGCATGCTTGGCTTGTTCAGTCATGTCAGTAGCGAGTGCGACATCAGCTTGTTTCTCATGTCCATGGCCGTTTCGTGGACAATCACAGCCGTACACAAGACCAAGTCCTCGAAGGTGATCAAGTTGAGGACTACGGTGAAGATCAGCACCGTAGAAGTTGAGAGACTTCTGAACAAATGGTTCGATTGCGGTGAGATCGAATTGCTGAATGATGATGTTGGCTAGAACATCAATGTCATAGTTCCAGGGAGTCAAGGTACCTTGGGGATCGTGCATTGCTCGTCCTCTAATCGCAACGTTCGAATCGTCGATGTAGATACAAACAGGGCCCCCAGAAGAGGGAGTTGGGGATTGATCAAACATTCTGGTGGTTGTTTGTCTGATGATAGAATCCTTTCAGCTTGTGCGTTGAATGTATGAGGTGATAGTTCGATAGATAGGTAGAGTGTGTTTGTCAAGAGTGTTCTGCAGCACAGAGATCCAGACAAGAATGGAGGGAATGGAGCATGTTATATGTACCCAGCGGTTGACAGATGACATTCGCTGCATCGGTCTAGAACCTCATTGCCATTGAAAGGACTCTATGTTTCTTCTAACAGAAATATCCACAGTTTGAACCATCCTTTGCTGGCTTTAGTTGAACTACAATGCAATCTTGAAGAAAGTGCTTCAGGACGTCTTTGTACACCCATCTCCTGACCTAGCGACAAAGGCCACAACAATGGCTTTCAGTTTCGCTCGCGACAACAACAACAAAGGGCCATGACATTACCCTCAACAATGTCAAAGAGGCCTCCTTGCCAGTTTTTCTACGGGGAGAAGGCGTTTGTTTCCAGCTCTGCTATGCATGAACGACGGTTGCTCACATAGTTCAATGAACCGTTCATGCAACAACCCCATAGAGGGACCAGATAGCCGACAACCTTGTATTATGCATCAAACTAGAATGACATCTGTTCTCCAATCCTCCAAGAATCGAGGATCTTCAAATTTAAGTCCGTCTACCAGATTCCCTTGAGGGAGATTAAACACCCCAATCCGCTCATACACGTTTCGACTACCTGATAAAGACTTCCTTATCACAAGACCATCCAAGTTATGTCTGGACATTTTGTACTCACGGCGCTGACGCAGAAACAATAAAAAAGCACCTTTCAAACACGCATAGTCGGACTCAGCAGAATCCAGGGTAATCCATATCTGCTCTCCAGGCCATACAAGGCTGTTTGGATGTAGTTCAAACTGTGCCCCCGCCCAATAGCTAGATTGCAATATTCCTTTAAACGGTACTAGAGGTGCCGTTATGTGGATCTTCCGGTCTGACATTTTATTACAGCTTTGTATCTTCTTTCCTGATGGAAACTTACGGGTCCATCTCATCCACGGAGTCGATTCTGCGTTAGGAATTGAGCGCATGCGAATAGTACCTCTGCAAGACGCCCAAGACCAACTGGGGAAGCCCTCAGTCTTGGTTGTATATCCTTCCCCCGGTACTGTTACCCAGAGTAGTCCATCCAAGAGCTTATGGTGGAATATTCCTGCAAAGTAATCCACCTTGTAGCGGTCTGACAAATATGTTGCAATTCCCTGAATAGCAGCCAGTCGATCCCCTGGCTTTGTGAGATTCATTTGGCTGTAGCAATAAACAAGTTCACTTCAGTGATATCCCAAGGCACGATCCTTAGTCGTCTCCAGAATCTGCCAGATTTCTGTCCGTGATTCGGACGTGATACCCATGTCGAAAGGACACTCAATGCTTGATCTAACGTATTTCCCCAAAGGGTCACTGAAATGTTCTGGATATGTTCCGTGGAAGCCGCTCTGGCTTTCCCAGAGGAACCCCTCTTTGCATTGCCATATTAAACCATTTCTAGTCCATTGTAATATTCGAGGAGACAAAATCCATTCTTGAAGACACCAGCCTCGTTCGAGTAGCGGGTTTCGGAAGAGTCTCCGGGAAGAATGAGGAGATTCAAGAACCCTGCCACCACGGTTCCGCCATTCTACGAACGGAAACCTGCCCACGGGTCTTTCGACCAGTATTCTTCCAGAGCTGTCCTCTGCATTTGACGCTGAAATGCAACAATACGCATTGGAATAGTAGTTCGCCATGTTGGCAGATTCGTTCAGCCAGTCTTTCGTTTCTCCGTCGTTGTCTGGTTGGATGATACAGACTGCATCTACCCAAAGATAACGAATTCCCATACGTCTTGTGATTTTGATCGTGTCTTGTATAGTCTTTGGGAAGTCTTGTAAAGCCATTTGCTTCTTCCTCTGTTGTATGTTGAGTTCTGTTGTTCGTGCGCTTTGGTTGCCTTTTCCCCAGCGATAGCTCAAGATCAAATACAGAGGCTTCTTGCTACCTCTTGGGCACTTTTCACGAGTCTCGATGAGTCGCAGTATGTCTTTATTATGGGTACCGACATCTATCAGCCGCGTTGGCAAGGGTGATGTCCTTGTTGTGCACGATTCCAACGATGCACATTTCCTATGTTTTCCTGACCGTGTACAGGCCGTCAGCCATTCGTCAATGTTCTTGAGAAGGAAATCCATGTCGTTCTCCAGGGTTTCTGGTGCCAGCCCTATAAAGTGTAATTAGCATGAACCCTCATCTATAACCAAGCCCTACTACCATACGTCGCACAGTTGGATTCATTTGTCGTCCCGGCGGTATTATGTTACTATCACTTCTCACGGAGTACCTGCGCATTCCACTCCGCCACAAGTCATCCAATCCGACTTCAATGTGCCCAGGCGGTAACATACGCCAGTACAGAGGGTCGTCTCTATTCAAAACGAAATCATCGTAGACAAGCATGACGCAAAGATTTTGACACATTGGACATCCCTCTTCGTATGAGTCCTCCAGTTGAGCAAATGTCCCATGATAGTCAAAGTCAATGGTTAGGGGACTCGGTATGGAAAAGAATATATCCCAAGGCACATCTCGGCACTTCTGACAAAGTAAGTCGTTGGAGGGGGTCTTAGCCAGCGGAGGTTGGGACGAGGTAAGGGACATTTTGAGTCGTATTTGACAAGTTGTAAGCACGACTACACGGGAGCTTGGGGATAGAATCTAATGCAAGACGCAATGAGGGTTATATGGCGAAGGTGTTTTCACTGCACAGCCACGAAAGAATCATAATGTCAGCCTGCATCATCGCCCCCACCTTCATGTCCAATAGAGGATAAATATCCAGAGCTTGAAATCTTTGCCTTGACTCAAATGAACATAGGTCATAAGTCGACTACCGTATCAACTCGCGAAATTGGGTAGCGTGCGCCACGAAATTTCATTACCAACAGGCAAGCATGCTTGTAGAAAATATAAGACAGATTACCTATTTTATCGCATTGTACTTAGTTGAAACTAAAGGCAGAAATAAGGCGCCCGCTTTGGAATATACTCATATGTATTAATGGTCTCACCAGCAGGCTGTGTAGGGGGCTTAGCACACTGCATCTGCTTATTGGGCTATCTGACATAGCATTTTGTATATTCGCAGTCCAGTCAGGCAGATTCGGACAGATAAAGCCGCAATGCGATATGGCGATGATTATCTAAAAGGCTGCGATACTCAATATCAATTTCCGATTTCTTTCACTCTTTACATATCCACATATGCTATTATCTTTGTCCATCTCCGATGCTACCAGTTACCAGACCAGGTTTGCGGGCTTACAGGCCAGCTACAGTGTTGCGTGCTGTGACTACAAGTTCCATCGGACTGAAGCCAAAGATCAGGATCTGTGGTCGTTTACCAATCAAAGGAAACGCAAAACCACTCAATACAAAGACCATACCATTGCATATAATACACAACCAAACGTTTGCTAGCGGAACAAATCAGGCATATCAATATACTGCATGGATTGCTGACAAAATGGGTCTGTACTGGTTATACACCAGTATGGTATTTATGTGTGTTACAAGCGTCTCACTTTTACTTCAGATATCTGTATATGGCACGCTCTTGCTATCATGGTCCATGCTTGAAATGGGCGACAACTTACACGATATCGGCCAAAGCTCTGCCTCCCTTCATCAATTCTTCCAGGCATATTGCAATCGATGGCGTGATATTATTGAAAGCGAAAGATTGGCCAGGAAACTAGAATCCTCAAAAGTTGCTTTACCGGCGTACTCGAGCCTTGAAGAAGGAGAAATGCGACTTCTTGTTCTGGAACCTGGGACGCAAAACAGTTTTGTTAGATGCAAACTGTATACCTGCAGCCAGAATGATAGAATTCCTTATCAAGCCCTATCTTACACTTGGGGTGACCCAACAAAGGTTCAGAGTATCGATTGCAACGGAGAAGATATGCAGATTGCGTCGAATCTTCACCAAGCATTACTACACCTTCGCCACCCACGTCGAACGAGAATCCTGTGGATCGACGCTCTTTGCATTAACCAAGACGATTCCACTGAGCGTGGTCAGCAAGTTCAACTGATGAGAGAAATTTACGCCCAGGCTACGCAAGTCATTGCATGGCTCGGTGAAGGCACCCGGGAATCTCAGATTGCATTTACTTATCTCTCCCAAGACCCTCACTCGACTCGCAGACGTCTCTTATCGAACGAGTCCTGGGAACCAATCGGGCTCGATTTCATCATCGAGCCTCATAAAACATACCATTACAAAGAAGACCTGATTTGCCTGACCAAGCTCCTAGAGCGGCCTTGGTTTCGGCGGCTGTGGGTTCTCCAGGAGGTAGTGCATGGAGAAAATGTGATTGTCATGGCAGGAAACGAAACAGTCAGCTGGGGTCTTTTAGCAAAGTCGGTTCAAAAGCTCTATCGGTCAGGATTGATTCTGGGGAAATCCTCCGAGAAAGCTCAGGCTGGCGCAGCTGCTGTTATCGAAATGGAAAGCATCAGGCGATCTCGTCCTAATCTCTTATCGGTGCTACTTGCTACCAACTCCGGAGAGTGCTCCGACGCGCGGGACAGATTATATGCTGTTCTTAACCTAGCACATGACTACAACCCACATAGAGATATTGGGATTCTTGGGCCGGACTACAGTTTACAACCAGACGAGATCTTTACTCGGTTTGCCCGATGGTGTGTTGGACGAGGTGATATCAACTTTCTGTCTTGTACCACAAGGTCAAAAGCGAGCGAGAACGGTGACACTCAACTCCCATCTTGGGTGCCTGATTGGGCGGATATAGACAACCACCATCCCTTCGCCCGGTACCTGGATCGTGTTCCTTTTCAAGCGGATACTGGTCTTAAAGGGTTGCCACACAAGCAGCCCCCCAGCATTACCGAGGACAACGAGCTTGTCCTTTTTGGAGCCGTCGTTGGAGTTATAGAACACGTCAGCCCATCGTCGACTTTCAACAAAAGTAACATGGATGCAGAACCCAAACAACTTATCGACACGATCGTTGCGAACAGAATGTGGCTAAACAACTGCCTGAACATTAGCCAGCTAGTTACAGGCGGTTCAGAAAAACAGTTCTGGCGTACGATTACAGCAACTTTGACAGGCGTTGGATACGCTGTTAGCGAAGACTTTGGGAAACGATTCTACAAATATCTACAGTTGCTTGACAACATGTCACTTTATGCTGGTCCGAAATCACACATATCAAACTCGGCTTTGGGTTATTTTACTTCCCAGAAGTACCTCAGTGCGAGTATTGAGTCATCGATATTGATGTGGGCGTCAAAACGGCGGTTTGCTGTCACGAAACAGGGTATGATGGCATTAGTCCCCAACGGCACAAAACCAGGAGATGTTGTTACTGTAGTTGTGGGTTCCAAGGTGCCACTTATATTTCGGGAGGTACCGCACAGGGCAGGGAAGTATTACACGGTTTTAGGGGAAGCATTTGTAGATGCCTTAATGGATGGGGGATTTGTAACTCAGCATGTGAAGGATTACAAGCGGTTAGGTAAAGGATATAACCGGTTGTTATTTAAGGACTTTCTACTTATATAGGATTCCCTTTTGGAGTCATCGTTAAGCATTGTTTCCTCTTCTATCTTCTTGCAGCGCATGAGCCTGATCCTCTCATTTCGATCCATTCTGGCATAGTCCATCATCTGAGATTAAGAGGTGGGCAACAAACCAATGGTATTTCAAGTCGTGATTAGAAACCAAACAGCACGATTGCAGATAACATATACTAAGCTAATGCGTTTCCCGTACCAGATCAACTGTAGCGCAATGGAACGAACCTCCAATACTGTTGACATGCTGGAAAGGACAGGGGATACACTCCATGCCAAGCGACTCAAACCACTCCATCGTCACCAAGTCACTGGCTTCAACCACCACTTTCCTCCCATCCAAGACCAGTGCATTCAAGCAAAGCCAAGGACTAGTCATGTACAAAGGAGGATCCATTCAGTCCTTGGGAGTAAACTGATAAGGAACAAGGTCCCAATCCTTCAAGACGGCGTGCTTTCTCAATCCAGTTTCGGTAACGTTGTTTGGGTTATATACAAGAAGTCCATCACGAAGAGGGAGGATCGTTACATCGATGTGCATCGCGTTTGGATCATTGACTTCGATCATTTCGATCTGGTATCCTTTTGGGATACGCTCGGCAAGATAATCAACGCCAGCTTGGTTAGTGACATGGCTGTACTGTCCAATGATATTTTTACCAAAACGCATAAAGTCCGCGGCATCAAAGGCGGGACGGGAGTTGTTGATAACCCACTTGTTGCCGTTCGACAGCTTATGAAGCGCTTGCTTGTTGAACGGCGCTATAGTGGTTTTGACAGCTGGGTCCGGGGCGGAGCAGAGGAGCCACTTCTCTATTGTTTTGACTTGATAGCCATCTTACGAAGGTATAGTGAAGCTTCTGGCTTGTAGCAATAAGAATGCAAAACGAGGGAATAATAATGTATCTGCACTTGAGAGCTAATCAGTCAACTGATTCCGTAAAAACATGCTAGGATACAAATCACAGTCTTAAACCAGCTGTGTTTATTAGGTAAGTTAAGTAGTCAGTGAAACATATCATTCAGCTTGCGGCCTGATTTATGATAGTCCATGCCTTACTATTATTGTCTTGCCTCACCAAGGGAGAGTTAATATCCCTTACTTCCATTCCCCTTTCCATCAGAAGATCAAATATTGCCTCTAGGTCTCACACTAAACTTCAAACCGTATTCCTATTAGCTTGCCTCAGGGTATCAGATGAATTGACCGCTAGGAACATGAGAGATAAAGTTATTAGGCCAGCTTATGCTGCTTAGACTCTTAGACGACTTATTTTTGTATCCTAAGATTTGAGAGGCCAACTTTTCTGCTACCCACTAGGCCTGATACCGAGAGCGTAGTCCATGTCGCAGAAGATTGTACTTGCGGAAAAGGCTTGTTGTAGCTGAGACAGTTGGGTAACACCTTGAGCTTCCACAATCTCTAGACAATTATACATCTATATAGTCTATTTTATTTAATACCCAAGTGCAGTTACTAAACCTTTTAATACTAACTTCTATATCACCACTGAAAGCTCTCCTCAAAATACTCTACCCCCCTAACTCCTCTCTTTAACAAATCAGACACCATCCTTCTAGCATCATCAGCCATCCGGGCAGGTCCACAAGCAACAACCGCAAGACTCTCTCCGTCCACAATATCACTTGCTCTCGTCACTACGGCAGCAGCGTCTATCCTTCCTCTTCGAAGCGTGACCTGTGACGGCCACTCCTGCAACTCATCCTGAGGAGTATGTGTCGTCAGATGAATCTCTACACTCAGGTTTGCGCTACCCAGTGCATCTGCAATGTCTGTTTTCAGCACGTCGAGCGCAAATGCTGGCTCACGGACTGCCCAGTGGATTTTGACTGATCGTGGTGATGAGGCACCACTGGTCAAGAGTTGGAGGTATGATAGCGGAACGACGATACCACTGCCTCCCACCACAAAGATGACGTTGTCGAATGTATGAAGAGGTTGAGTATGTCCGTAGGGTCCGTCAACCAGAACGCGTTGGGAAACGTTCTTTGGCCACTCTGCTGACGCTGTATCTCGAAGTCTTGATGTAAACCCATCATAAGGGCGAATCAGAAACGTCATAATCTTTGAATCAGAAAACATATCTTGTGAAGCGTCTGCATCTGAAGTTTGTTCAGAAGCAGCACTCTCAAGAAGAGGAACCTGCTCTCCAAGAACCTTTGCTCCCCTCTGTCCTTCGTCCGTCACTGCTGCAACGGTAAAGGGATGGCTCTCCCAACAGCGCGGCCCGTTCAGAACGTGGATATAATAAAACGTTCCTGGGGCTGGTTTGTACAGACTGCTCGAATAGGGAATGACCAATCTGACGATATTGGAAGTAGGGTGGTAAATGGATGTGGCCCAAGTGTCCCAAAGCTTGGGGTTGAAAGCTGCAATGCGAAGAGCTCGTAAGACGCGGTCAGCTACCCAGATGAAGCAGGGTACCCAGAAGAAGACGTCGTATTCGCCTTGGAAGATGGAGACGTGACTGGTCTGTTAGCATGCTCTGCTGAGAGGAGAGAAGTGGACTTACGCGAGCATTGTGACAAGCAATAAAATCGACATAATGATATGGACAACAAGGAACAGTTCGTATTGTTGACGACGGATCCAGTAAAAAGATGCCCCTACGAGTAGTGACATGACGACAGTGGCCTAAGACATTAGTGAGGGAACCAGGACAGCTTGTAGGAAAACTCACAACTCCACCAACCCACCAAAACATGTAGGACCACCAGAAGATATAACCTTCCCAACCGCCCTCTATTATACGTCAGCATTTGATCGCTTCATCTCGAAGGGGGGCATACCAAGGTAGACCAAGATGGAATAGCCGATGGAATGAAGAATTGCTTGAAGCGTAGCAATCCGAGCGACCCATCGATGAAAATTGTTATATGTTCCAAAATCCCAGCCCGTCAACCACATGAGAAGGTTATTCCTCATTCCAAAAAGCCAGATGAGAGGAAAGTTGGCGAAAGAGATAATTCCTGTTCTGTCGGAGGAGTAGCGAAAGATTTGTTTTGCTGTAGATGGGAAACTGCAAGATATCAGCGTTGTCGTTCTTTCACATATGCTGGGAGCACATGGAGTACTCACTACATGTTTATCGGTACGATCCTGTATCCGTGAATACTCAAGACAATATTGAGGATGAGAAACGCAAAGAGCGTGAGAGACTGTATCCTCGGAGGAACTGTTCCCCATCCAACCTTTTGAGAACATCGGTCTCCAAATGTAGCTGGGACTGCAATTCGGTTCACGGTGGAAGTGTATAAGCTCCATAACTGTCCTCCTGATTTGGATGAATGGCTGCGGAATGTTTTTGAGTTGGCGATTTGTTGCATGAGATGATTCAAGACACCGATGGCAACAACGACGACCCAGAAGACGATCATGGCACGTCTGTTACACATTAGCAATGTTCTCATCTGAGTCGAGGGTATAACTCACCCATATAAATCATGGTGCGTATATGTATACGCAACAGAATCCTAGACAAGTCAGTCTCATCCTTGATTGTTTTTCATCCTTCTCACCATAGTGTCCCACCAGATCCCAAACCAAGTCTCGGAAGGAATAACAACCTCTCCAAACGTGAGTGCGGGTTCCGTCTCATTTCTTTCCAGTCGATGTATCCTCTCTTTATCCTCGGCTGTGTAATTCGAGATGATGCTAAAAGGCGGTAGAATAATATGCGCTTGTTCAATACATGTCTTGTTCAGCGGACCCAGGCCTGCATCTCTGGCCTCGATCATACAATAAACATCAAGACACAGGTACATAGAAAGAATAGCTTTTGGACTGTAACAAGTAATTGTCATGAAATTCGTTTGATTGCTCAGCATATCATCAAAGTGCACTGGCTTCAGAGCCGACGCACATGAGTCGTAGCATACTCTCTCGGGAGACCTGTCTTCGGCTTGGGCGGATGGGGCGCATAATGAGAGTATTGTGAGCAGAGAGCTCAACGATGCAAGCTTCATGGTGGCGCTGCCAGAGTGATGAAAGAGTGAACTTGTCAGGTCGCAGGCGGAGAGCCAGGGCCCAGGGGTTGGGTCGGTCTGGGTCGAGCTCGGGTCTTGTGAGAGATTTTTATCAGATGATCAGATAAGGATCAGTTAGTCAGACAGTCACGTGTTTTATAGAACCAATCATTGATCTGATCTTATCCCCTGCTTGACTCGGCCAGATTAAGCCTAGCATGCATGAGACAATCACAGTAACAAAGTATAAAGAAATGAGAGAAGTAATTAATCAATGTATATACAGGAGAACTAAAATCTAAAATAATAAATCATGTCTAAAACAAGTCTTATGTACAGTGCAAACTCTATCGCTTAGTTGCTGTACTGGGAGTAGATGCAGCTAACAGGCTTCTTGGTCTCAGCGACGCGGGCGCTGAAGCTGTAGCACTCCTTCTCGCTGTTACCGGGGTGGTCGGTACCGGTGGCGACCCAGATGCTCCAGGGGTCAGTGGACTTGAGACCAGGGCAGGCCATGAAGCCAGCGTTGTTGCTGCCAAAGACGAGGTTGCCGTCCTTGTCGACCTTCCAGCCCTCAGTCTCGGCGTTGCGAGGGTAGTTCTTCTGGCCAGTGTACTGGAGAACACCTTGGCCTGGTTACTTGTTAGCAGGGATCCCCTGGTTATATACCTAGATTATAGTGAACTTACCCATGCCGGATCGGTCAGTGTAGGCAATCTGCTGCTCCTTGCCCTTGTGGTAGAGGACGAGCTTCTTGTCCTTGCTGATGCGGAAAGTAGCAAAGTCCTCCTTCTTGTTGTCGGCGCACTTGGCACCCTGCTTGCCCTTGGGGAGGAGAAGCGAGAAGCCGCTCTCAGAGGCGCTGACGCTGGAGAGGTGGAAAGGGCTGCCTGAGCGGAGAGCGACGAGACCAAAGGTCTTGGGCTCGGGGGCGGCGACAGTGAGGCCGCTGAGGAGAGAAGCAGTGAAGAGAGTCTTGAATTGCATGATGGCGGTTGGTGAAGAGATTAAGTGGTTGCTGTTTGAGTGTTGATGAGTGAGTGAGATGAGAGTGAAGTGAATGCTGATGGTGATGATTAGAAAATAAATGGTAGGTATACTCAAGATGTTATATATCTCTGAATACGAGCTTCAAATAGATCTTCATGACGATCAGTTGGGAAATGAAGCCCATCCTTGACATCATTTGCATGAAACGGCAACAGTCCCCGCACTAAAAAAACGGACCTTAGTCTTGTCACAGCCTCTGAATTGTTGGTCCAGTCTAGGCGAGACTCTGGGATCCAGAATGGTCCACGGAATATTCTTAGATCTTGTGCCGTCTGCCGAGGCTGCCGTTAGTCTCGCCACTCCCGAACACAGCCTCTTTAACCAACTATGCAGAAAAGCCGTAGCTGAAAGCTGAAAAGGGCCTGCACGTGGCTCAATTCAATACGGACAGTCTACAGATCATCTGCCGACAGCCGATTCCTATGCAGGGATACAGCACATTCCATAAACAGGACAAATTCATCTCCAGTTGAACCCTTGTCTATCGTCCCAGTTATAGTGATCCACTGACGTAGGCCCAGGATTGATGCATTCAAATCTCCACACCAGCTCAGGAGACTCTCGATCGAACCTGATCAGCATCCTCTCACTACCATTGCATGGTAGTTAATAATAAACCATATTTACAGGTACACATTCACCAACATCATTCTATCCGTAGAGTCTCTGTGTAACACGGCATAGCCGTTCCAATGTCTACATATTCATAGTCCCCTCTATACCCAAAATATACGAGGCGCAAAGTCTAGATGTCGAGAGACCAGCCACGTCATGCCTCCAACTACCGATATTTGACAGCCCCAAGACTAAAAATAGATCTTGTTTATGCTTTTCCTAGACCCTCAACAATCTTCGTATTTTCTCTCTTGCTTTGACATTGTCTCAACTTCGACAATACAGCATTCTGACCGCTATTTTTCGACAAACTCGCCAATGGTCTTTTCAAAGGACTCTGGTTCTCGTCCCAGAAGCTCCTTCAATTTCGTCGTCACACCAGCTGTCTCGCCAGCCCGAATCGCTTCCCACGCGGTAGCCCATGTCGTCGCCTTTTCTTCCGTTCCAAAATACTCCTTGATCTGGGGTAGATTGGTATACTCTTCAACGCTGATCTGTTGAATCTCAAAGTTCTTGCCTGCAGCGCGCGAAAGAACCTCCATCGTCTCAGCCAACGAAAACGACTTTGTTCCCGTCAAAGTAACAATCTTGTTGATATACCCAAAGGTCGATGGCGATTCCGCGTATGAAGCAATTAAACGCGCAGTGCCTTCTCCTAATTCATCTCTCTTTACCCAACTAACACCCGGTCCGCTCCCATCATGAGGAATAAGAACCTTGGACGGCGGATTCTTCAAGTCGAGAAAAGAAGTATAGATAGGAAACGACTCGCTGTAAAGACCCTCACGAACACTCGTAAACGTAAATCCAGAATTCCTCTCTGCAAGTTCCTTCAAGCGCTTCTCACTATCAAGATGCGCCCCCATGACTTCCGCTTTGGTAAAATCCTTTCCAAGCGACGCAAACCCCAGAGACGAGTAGAATACATGCTTGACTCCAGCTTTGACCGCCGCGTCGATAGCTTTGGTGTGTACTTTTGTCCTGTATTCGTGGACATGGCTCGGATACGAGATGAGAAAAAGCACATCGACGCCGGAAAAGACGGCCTCGAGATCTTCGGCGCTAGACTCGTATGAAGCCTGACGAACTGTCGTTCCCTTCTCGATGTACTTTTTGGGTACTTTTTCGGGGTAGCGGTTGATGAGAGTGACTTTGTCGTTGGGGACTTGGGAGAGGAGATGGGTATACGTGCTTGTACCCAGAGCACCTGAAGCGGGGAAGATGCCGATCTGCATTGTGGAAGGTATTGGATACGAGGTTTTGTTCTTGGCTGTGACGATTGTGATGTAGTTGAGAGGCGATACTTGGTGATTTTATCCATTACGTCTGGAATTCCGTGGAGTTTGGCCTTAGTAATCTACTCGATATGACGTATGACTCCAGAAACTCCTTCTGTGCCTTATCGAGACTCCGATAGCTCCATTGGTCTATGATTGGGCGATGCCGGGCTTGGTTTCCAGCATCAAAATCTAACTCTTGGCATACCTTCGCTTGCTACTAACCTAGTCTAATGGGTTCATAACACAACTGGAGAGTTTGCGTGCTTGCCTATGGGACTAACTACGTGAGATAATTCTTTGCCGTCTACAACTTCTTCACCACGATAAGCCAGGCCCTTGTGAATCCCTACCCTAAATCTTGAATATGTACAAATTAGTCCTGAGAGTTTGCAAAGAAACAAATATTATACCAACATATCCATTTCCTGATTCAACTCCGCCGCTTTTGAGGCTGGTACAAGAAAGCTGAAAAGCTAAGCAGCTGAATAGACAGCAGGGGCTGTGTTGATGGCTTGCAGTAGTCCATCTGACTATTTCTATAATAAGCATCATAATCGGATCTCCCGTCGGTATCTAGATCTGAAGCTAGGTCTATTACAGGTAGCTCGAAATACAAGACCTACCCTGCTTTACATCGACAGTAAATGAAGTTCTCTATATGGTAATTACTCCATGTGGAACCAACTTCTCTCCATCTTTGTCCTTGGCGCTTGTAAAAGAGTTACCATAGTTCTTTGAACTCCTCTTTGTGCTTTTTAGTACATCTTGGAGTCATACTTTCTCTACAATGATACGCAAGCCTTTTCTTAATCTCAAGTTTCACTTAAAAATACCATTAAGAGCACCGTCGCCGTCGCAGAAATATGTACACTCACATTACCCTACACCATATCTCTACTCACATCCCGTTGACAGATCCCAGACCCAAACTCAAAATAGTCCCATCATCCTGGTTATCCAACGCCGGTACATCCGCGCAGGGCGCTCGCTACAGTTCTTCTAGAACTAAAGATACATTTCCCAAGACCAGTGGATCCGTCAAACGTAAATATGTAATATGTATAGTTCCGGTTATCCGGTACCTCAACGCTCCATGTGGTTCAGGTAGAGAAAAGCTTGATGGTACCGAAATAACAGAATAGTTAATCAGCCTAAAAACCCTTTCATGGTAAGTTTTGTACATGAACCTTGGAATCAGCTCTACGATTTAATATATATGAGAAACTTAAGATCAAGCGAAGGCTAGGTACATCGTGTTGCAGATTCAAGTCTCAGTATTCAACCCCCCCAGTCTTGGACAATAATATCCAAGAGTCATGAGCAAATTGTATGGAAAAGACTATCTATGACCACTAGATTATTTCTTCTTTACCAAGAGGAGCCTATTCATCCACTTCAGAACTGGAGTCAAGTCCCATAGACATACATCACTTGCTATCATACCAAGACATTACAGCTTGTCAACAGTGCCAATATTACATACTTCCACTATCACCTCAAACAATAAACAGTCTCAGTTAATACCCCTTATCAGTATATGCTAAACATCCAGAATCTCCCTCCACTGTAACTCCCAACTGCGCCAGCGCCAAAAAGGTCACAAAGCCCAACATAAGAGATCATCAACACAAAATACAGCCAAAACAACACAGCACATAAACAAAATACAGCTAAAATACAACAAATTATCACACCGAGCCATTACACCCAATATTGGATAAAGACACTCCATGAGGCCCTCCATGAAACATGGCACTCAAAGCTTCCGTATGGCCAGTCGCATCCGACACATCCGGGTTGAAACCTTCATAACCTTATCTCGTCCCAACTATTGGGCAAAATCTTATTTGCCCTTCACTCTTTGAGCCTCACTTTCATTATACCTATCTCTGAAACGTCCCGATTTTAAAAGTGCAATAGCGGTTTTGGCTTTTTGGGGGTGTAAAAACATATTTCCAATATAAAC